>NC_083582.1:53285919-53373611 GCF_027579695.1 Neoarius graeffei | reverse complement strand
CATTCTCTTCTTTATGATGCTCCTTTTCAATCCACTTTGTTTTGTTTGTTATTGTATTTATTGGCCTTTTCATGAAATTGTTTGTAGTGGGAGCATGCATGCGGGTGTGTGTGTGTGTGTGTGTGTGTGTGCGCGCGCGCGTGTGTGTGCGTGTGTGAGTTAAAAGTGAACAGGACACCTGTTTTCCCATCTGGGTAAAATCTCTGATGAGAGGGCATTCTTTTTACACACATAGAGGAGAGAGAGAGAGAGAGAGAGAGAGAGAGAGAACACAGGAACCCCCCCCCCCCCCCCCCCCCCCCCCCCCCCCCCCCCCCACCCCCCCCCCCCCCCCCCCCCCCCACCACACACACACACACACACACACTTTTCCTTGTAAACACATTTTGGGCCCCACATAGAGCTAAATAGTTCTTTATTTGTTTTACACTATGACTGTTACATTTTAGTAAAACGAAAGTGCTGGTACTGTGTGTCTGAATGACGAAATTACATGATGTTTGTGTGTGAGATGCTAGCAGAGTGAATGTAAGAGAGCTAAGAAAGAATGGAGAGAGAGAGAGAGAGAGAGAGAGAGAGAGAGAGAGCTGGCTCAGAGCTGCAGAAGGGGATCAACTTTGATGTCCCAGCTGGTGGAGGAAGCAACACTTGGCACAGTGCACAGTGTGTGTGTGTGTGTGTGTGTGTTTGGAGAGAGTGAACGAGAGAAGGAGAGTTTGTGTATTCCGTAATAGATGTGAATATAATAGTGAGCTAATCGCTCACCCCCAGCACATGCAGGCTCACTCAAACGCATGTTCACCTATTTGTACAAACACACACGCACTGTCCAAATGATTGTTTTTAGGGATTGAAGCCTGGAAGCCCCAATTGCATGATGCCAGCTGGCCTAAATCCAATGTCTGGCACTCAGCAGCAACGGTCTGCTTCCCTTCTCTCTCTCTCTCTCTCTCTCTCTCTCCCACCCCTTTTCAAACTATTTCTCATTCTCTCAGTGTCTTTTATCTCTGCTTCTCTCACTAAGGACTTTTCTCACCTTAGCATTCTCTCTCTCTCTCTCTCTCTCTCTCTGTTCATATTTAGCCTTTGCCCCCCTTAATTCACTTTCCATTATTTTTTCTAGTTTTCTCCTTGTTTCTACCACATAATTCCCTTACTATACTGCTGTATCTTTCCTGTATTTCTTGATTTGTCTCTGCTTCCCTGCTATAGTCTTATTCAACCCTGTTAGCCAAGCTGCTTCCTCATCCTCATTATATCTCCTTTCTGCTATACTCTCATGTCTGCCTGCCTCAGTCCTTCACTTCTCCTCAGTTAGAAGATGAAATGAACAGGTTTTGGTGTTTCTGCCACTCCCACTCCCATCCTGCCTCACTCTCAACTTTTCTCTGTGAGTGTGTTACATCCTACTGCATAGCATGCCCTTGTTTTACATTGCTGTACAACCCCGATTCCAAAAAGTTGGGACAAAGTACAAGTTGTAAATGAAAACGGAATGCAATAATTTACAAATCTCAAAAACTGATAGTGTATTCACAATAGAACATAGACAACATATCAAATGTCGAAAGTGAGACATTTTGAAATTTCATGCCAAATATTGGCTCATTTGAAATTTCATGACAGCAACACATCTCAAAAAAGTTGGGACAGGGGCAATAAGAGGCTGGAAAAGTTAAAGGTACAAAAAAGGAACAGCTGGAGGACCAAATTGCAACTCATTAGGTCAATTGGCAATAGGTCATTAACATGACTGGGTATAAAAAGAGCATCTTGGAGTGGCAGCGGCTCTCAGAAGTAAAGATGGGAAGAGGATCACCAATCCCCCTAATTCTGTGCTGACAAATAGTGGAGCAATATCAGAAAGGAGTTCAACAGTGTAAAATTGCAAAGAGTTTGAACATATCATCATCTACAGTGCATAATATCATCAAAAGATTCAGAGAATCTGGAAGAATCTCTGTGCGTAAGGGTCAAGGCCGGAAAACCATACTGGGTGCCCGTGATCTTCAGGCCCTTAGATGGCACTGCATCACATACTGTACAGGCATGCTTCTCTATTGGAAATCATAAAATGGGCTCAGGACTATTTCCAGAGAACATTATCTGTGAACACAATTCACCGTGCCATCCACCGTTGCCAGCTAAAACTCTATAGTTCAAAGAAGAAGCCGTATCTAAACATGATCCAGAAGCGCAGACGTCTTCTCTGGGCCCAGGCTCATTTAAAATGGACTGTGGCAAAGTGAAAAACCTGTTCTGTGGTCAGACGAATCAAAATTTGAAGTTCTTTATGGAAATCAGGGACGCTGTGTCATTCGGACTAAAGAGGAGAAGGACGACCCAAGTTGTTATCAGCGCTCAGTTCAGAAGCCTGCATCTCTGATGGTATGGGGTTGCATTAGTGCGTGTGGCATGGCAGCTTACACATCTGGAAAGACACCATCAATGCTGAAAGGTATATCCAGGTTCTAGAGCAACATATGCTCCCATCCAGAGGGCGTCTCTTTCAGGGAAGACCTTGCATTTTCCAACATGACAGTGCCAAACTACATACTGCATCAATTACAGCATCATGGCTGCGTAGAAGAAGAGGTCCGGGTACTGAACTGGCCAGCCTGCAGTCCAGATCTTTGGCCCATAGAAAACATTTGGCACATCATAAAACGGAAGATACGACAAAAAAGACCTAAGACAGTTGAGCAACTAGAATCCTACATTAGACAAGAATGGGTTAACATTCCTATCCCTAAACTTGAACAACTTGTCTCCTCAGTCCCCAGATGTTTACAGACTGTTGTAAAGAGAAAAGGGGATGTCTCACAGTGGTGAACATGGCCTTGTCCCAACTTTTTTGAGATGTGTTGTTGTCATGAAATTTAAAATCACCTAATTTTTTCTCTTTAAATGATACATTTTCTCAGTTTAAACATTTGATATGTCATCTATGTTCTATTCTGAATAAAATATGAATTTTGAAACTTCCACATCATTACATTCCATTTTTATTTACAATTTGTACTTTGTCCCAACTTTTTTGGAATCGGGGTTGTAGTTTACAGTATATTGTGCTTGGTGTGTAAAGTTATGTAATGCTGAAATACTGATATGGTATGATACAGACATGTGTAACACCAGTCCAGCTCTGTTTGCTATTTGGTTATTTATTTGCGAGTGAAGGGTAAAGGCCGGTTCATACTTCTGTGTAGAATCTACACTGCAGGTATAGTGCTGATACTCGCACAGGGTGAAGTATTTATACTTGCACATAAGGTGAGCATATCCTCTGGGAGGTGCTGTCTCATGAAACACCAGAATTTGCTGACATTGAAGAAGAGTGGGGAAAAAAAAAACAATGCAAGTTCTACATTTCACCGTAGGAATAATAAACAAATAACCCAGACAAACTGTTGATTTACTGGGGGGAAGATATCTCACGTGATTAATTATAAACCAAGTGAATTCTCACTGAAAGCATTTCTCAAATGTTTTAACTTGTCTTTATTCAGCAGTATGAGTGACGAAAAGCACTTCAGCGTAACTAGTGTTTAATTGCATAATTCTATCAATCGTGGATTGACAGATCCTTTATTATTTTTATTGAATTGTTATGGTTTAGGTTGCATGATAGTGCAGTGGTTAGCGGCTGGCACAGTGGTGTAAAGGTTAGCACTGTTGCCTCACAGCAAGAAGATTCTGGGTTCGAGCCCAGTGGCTGGGCTGGCGGGGGCCTTTCTGTGTAGAGTTTGCATGTTTTCTCCATGTCTGCGTGGGTTTCCTCTGGGTGCTCTGGTTTCCCCCACAGTCCAAATACATGCAGTTAGGCTAACTGGCTACTCTAAATTGTCCATAGGTGTGAATGTGTGTGTGTGTGAATGGTTGTTTTCCAAGCCTAGAATGAAGGGCATCCAGTGTAAAATTATCCATCCATCCATCCATCCATCCATCCATTATCTGTAGCCGCTTATCCTGTCCTACAGGGTCGCAGGCAAGCTGGAGCCTATCCCAGCTGACTAAGGGCGAGAAGCGGGGGTACAGCCTGGACAAGTCGCCAGGTTATCGCAGGGCTGATACAGAGACAAACAACCATTCACATTCACACCTACTGTCAATTTAGAGCCACCAATTAGCCTAACCTGCATGTCTTTGGACTGTGGGGGAAACTGGCGCACCCAGAGGAAACCCACTCATACACAGGGAGAACATGCAAACTCCACACAGAAAGGCCCTCGCCGGCCGCTGGGCTCGAACCCAGGACCTTCTTGCTGTGAGGCGACAGTGTTAACCACTACACCACCATGCTGCCCGTGTAAAGCTATGTCATATTAAAACTCCAATTAATATGACATGTAGCTCAATAGGGTCCACACAGCAGCAATCCCACACACGTAAGTGGGTTAGCACTGTTCAAACCGTGTGACCCATTGGGGCCTTTCTCTGTGGAGTTTGCATGTTTTCCCTGTGCCTGTCTGGGTTTCCTCCAACAGTCCAAAGGGATTAGGTCAACTGGCTATGCTAAATTGTCTGTGGGTGCAAATGATTGTGCCCTGTGATAGGTTGGCGACTGTTCAGTGTATACCACACTGCTTGTTGAGGTCAGCTGGCTCCAGTTTCCCTCCCTGACCCTGAATGTATAAGCAGCATAGAGAATGGATGGATGTTATGGATTACACCACCAACACTGCGTGTTTATTGGGAGTCTGTTCAAAGAAAAAAATAGAAAAGTGTGCTGTTATAATGAACTACAGCCTCTACAGAGCCTCACACTTTATAGTAGATTACCAGTTTCACAAAGAAGAAGAAGTAGCCAAACATGCATAGGAGGAAATGCTATCTTACCTAGTGGACCAATCACAGGTGTTGCAGTCTGCATCATCACAACGTTGTAACATTTCTGAGAAGGTACAGATTAGTGTACGTGGCTACGCTGTACCTACAGCATAGATTCTAAGCAGTAGTATAAATAGGCCTTAATACATGAGTCCTTCAAGACACATGAAGCCTGCCAGCCAAATCGTTTTAAACTGTAGCTCATGATGCCTTGTGAGGAAAGTGCTAACTACCCTCTTCCACATACATGAGCTCAGAGACAGCCACAATGGATTTGTGTTGCTCTGATTGACAGGAGACTATAATGCCATCCCTAATCCCCAGAGAGCATGGCCGGTTTGGTTCTTTTGGGCTCCTGGCCAAAGACATCTTTTATTTACCATTTACACAGTGTAAATGTATTGTGATATTCTGTAAAATACCAAGAAATATATGTCAGTATACAATATAATTATATATGCCATTATATGACAATATACAGAAGGATGACAATGGATAAATTTGAGGAAAATACAACATAAAATGTCTCAGAAAGTCAACATGACCCACAAGAGCACCTTGGCACAGATTCTACAAATCTCTGCAAGACTGGAGAAATGAACTTAGTATATGTTCTGACACCTTTCTATCATAGCCAGCAGTAACTTTTTTCAGCAATTTGTGTTACAGTAGCTCTTCTGTGGGATCGAACAAGAACAGGCTAGCCTTTGGTCCTGATGTACATCAGTGAGCCTTGGGCACCCGTGACCCTGTCACTGGTTCACCAGTTGTTCTTCCTTGGAGAACTTTTGGTAGATACTAGCCATTGCATACCAGGAACACCCCACAAGACCAGCTGTTTTGGAGATGTTCAGACTCAGTCATCTAGCATTCACAATTTGGCCCTTGTCAAACTCACTATGATCCTTATGCTTGCCCATTTTTCCTGTTTCCAACACATTGACTTTGAGAACTGACTGAAGGCACTGGTGTTAACTGATACTGCAAACACAACCTGACTAAACTTGACTTGATAAATTTAAGTTCTGTCTATTCTGTTCTGTTCTAGCTCAAACTTATTATCCATACACACAACATGATACATTTGCTTCAATTGTACTATTCACCAAAGCTCAAGGGATCGATGATGTGTGAAGGTGAGCGGGAATTCGTATGTGTGTGTAGTATGACCAGTAGAGCAGTATGTAATACTGAAGAAGAAGAAGAAGAAGCCTTTATTTGTCACATGCACACTCAAGCACAGTGAAATTCATCCTCTGCATTTAGCCCATCTGAAGCAGTGAACACACGCATGCACGCACACAAGTGAGTAATGAGCACAGACACAGACACATACCCAGAGCAGTGGGCAGCTATGCTACAGCGCCTGGGGAGCAGTTGGGGGTTAGGTGCCTTGCTCAAGGGCACTTCAGCCTATGGCTGCCCTCATGTTAACCTGACCGCATATCTTTGGACTGTGGGGGAAACTGGAGCAGACCAGAGGAAACCCACGCAGACACGGGGAGAACATGCAAACTCCACACAGAAGGTCCCCGTCAGGTGCAGGGCTCAAACCCAGAACCTTCTTGCTGTGAGGCGACAGTGCTAGCCACTACACCACCATGCTGCCCAAGTGCAGTATGTAATACTGAAAAGCTCAGCACTCCCATGAGAGCATTGTCAGGACAAGTAGAAGACGCTTAAACAGACAATATGATGCGGCATGGGGATAGAGAGAGGAAAAGAATAGTTATTTGTTCATTTTTTTTTCACAGTAAAGGTGAAATGTCCACTATAAAACATGTAGATGGGTTTGTATGTCTCCTGGTGGTGATGTGAATGGTTTCTGTCTCTTCTGTCTTTGTCCATCTTCTTTAGTCATTACACCATGCAGTCAGTCCTCCTGAAACCTATGTTTCATTCTGCGCTGAAGTCAGTAAAATGATGTAGGGTCAGCTTATTTTAGATGGTTCACTATCATTGAAATAACTGAACAGATTGTCTATACTGACTGTAGGCAGCTTTTCCTACTACTAACTCATTCTGTGGCTTTTTCTTCCTCTGTCATCTTTGTGTGTGTGTGTGTGTGTGTGTGTGTGTGGTCTCTGAGGGCTTCGTGTGGAGTGGGCTCTTAGTCCTCTCTGCTCTGTAATAGACTGTAGCGGTCTGGTGGAGGCTCACTGGGTTTTATTGCACATCATTAGAGGCTGATTGCTTTTGGACTGCCATGGAGCTCACATCTAATTGTTAGCATTTAAATTAATTGGTGGAAAGGAGAAATGATGAGGGTTTCTGCTCCTCCTTTTAAAATGTCTTAAATGGAAGGCACTACAGTATACTGGAATGCATGTACTCTTTAAACTTGATGCTTCATCTCCTTTGTAGACGCAGACTTTGCCTATTTAAACACACACAAACACACCTATGCAGGCACGCACCTGTTTACAGTTGACTGTGCTGTTGTCATCCTACTCTGGATGGTGGAAATTGAAATTCAGTGGCAGTAGGAAACAGGTGCAGCCAGAAGGCCTCATATTAACCATCTGGACTCCCCTGTGATGTCACTGTCAGCAAAATGCTCCTCGGCTGTCAATTAGTAGGAGAGGCAGAGAGGCAGAGGGGAATCTCTCTCACTCTCTATTTTACACACACACACACACACACACACACACATTTACCTCTCAGACACTATCTCACTCCAGCTCCTTCTCCTACATGACTGGCCTCTTGTTCTACACCATGTTTTACACCCTCTTGTTTTCTCTTCATGCTTATTTCCCCAACCTCCCACCCCCCACACACTTTCATCCCAGAGAACTGATTATGTTCTTGTATGATTGTCTGAACTCTCTCAACACACGCTTGTGTGCATTTCATCTTTCTCTCATTCTGGGTTCATATTCTGCTTCATTTTTGCTTCATATCAAAGTTGGATACAATATTATATGTACATTTCTTGAGTTATGAAAATGAGCTCAGTTCAGCGCTGCTTATATGTAAGTGTGTGCATGCATGTGGACTGAAAATTGATTGATGATGTTTGGGGAACGTCAAGGATGAACTTTATGGACTGCTTTTTAAATTGCTAAGAACTGCTAAAATTTGAATTGTTCTCTGTTTAAGAGTGAACAGAAATGTTCACCAAATTTCTAGAAGGTATCTGGATGCAAAAATGGCAAGAAATATTATTATTATTATTATTATTATTATTATTATTATACATAGGGCCAAATTAATCAGTTCTGATTGGTCAATCAAGGAGGGCATTTTTCCTTAACACGGGGCCGTATTTCTGAAATGCTATTGGCTAGTTCGTTGCTTGGTTACTTGGTTAAATTTATAACGATGAATGGTATTTGTAATTCCTTTTAGATCAAGCACAGAGTTTTCTTGCATTTAGCAATCAGCTTTTGTAAAGAAGTTCCAATAAAATTTTGTAAACCACTTTCAAAATCCTCATGTCATGTCGCCGTGTCATGATGAAAGACGCTTTAGAAACTGATTCAAACGTGCAAGATAGTCTTGCGCCCTGATTGGTTCAGAAGACGTGAATGACAAATGCTGTGAACTTGAATGGCTTCCGAAGTATGAATTTGGCCCTATATATTATAAACAAGTAATCGTATGGTTCCTCGTAAAATTAAGGATCAATTTCACTTGTGATTTCAAAGTTTTGAAATTGCCCGAGTCACAAACTTCAAAATCACTCGTGAAATTAAAGGCGTCACGCAGTGGCAATAAAAGTTGCATTATTCTGCACCAGAATGCTTTCAAGATTCGAAATAAATTGACCGTCGATTTTTCAAAAGCTTCCCACGGTTGTAATCGGTCCTTATTTGATCATGCCCATCACTTGAAATTTTCCGCGTTCGCAGCGCCCCCTGTCGGTCAATGGAACAGCTGCGTGACGTCATACCAGTAACCACTCGGTGCAGTTGCAATGACGGACACACCAGAAAATAGGAGCGATGCTGAGGAAATTAGCTTTGATTTTACCGATACAGAAGAAGAAAATGGCCCACAAGTAGAGATTTTGAGAGCTGAATGTCCTGGTGGTATCCAGCCTTACAGATTTGAACCTGAGTGCTCATCTTCAGAAGAAAATGAGGACAGTTCTGACGACAGAAACGAAGATGAGAATGAAGACCGGCGACTTGAAGACTTGTTTTAGTTGGTTTCTCTGACTAAATCACTACTTGTGTGTATTTTTAAAGACCATTTTCACTTGAATTAGAATGCTGTGTGATTAATCTATGATTATGTGTAATACTGATAGCTGTAGGGGGTGAAAGTATAGCTAGAAAGATTGAATTCTAGCAACTTGACAGCTTGCGATCTCGCGAAATGCAGTGGGCCTTCTGATACAGTAGACCGCTTGATATTCCAGTTTTCATCATTTTCCTTTTATTGCGGTTGATTTTAACTTGATATTCAGTATGTTATAGGCTGGGAGTATTGAGCTTTGTATTGTATTGTTTAGTAAACGTACAATCGTCAGTAATAAGTGATAATTATTAGTTAAAGGCAGCTCTGTGGCATAAATCTTTATATTAATCTTCTGTCATCCATTTGCTAAAATTATGTGCCACATGTGTTATCAAGACAACACTTCATGTGACAAAGAAAGATATGACAAATACATAAATGTATGAAAATCATTTTGTACAATTAATGATTGATACATAGAAACACTTAAAACGTGTGTGGCAGCGGGGGCGTGGTCAAGCGCCGGTCTGTGACAGGAGGGCGGAGCCAGGGAAGGCGAGTGGCAGAAATCACTACACCTGACGGTAATTAACCTGTGTTTTGTGTGTTTTCCCAGTAACCGCGCCCTATTTAAGGAGGCAGAGCTCATCCCGGGACAAGAACACAGTGTGTGTGTTTCGCTATCAGATTAAAACTGGCGGTTATACTGAAAAGTCTGGCAATAAAAAGCCTATTTGTATCTGAAGCGTTGTCCTGCCGTCCTCTGTGCTCCACCCACACTTCAGAGAGCTCTACAGTGGTGCCAAAACCCGGGACAAGGTGGAGCACCAACCTCGCAGCCCCATGGAATCCTCCCCGTTCGGGGACCTGGTCCACGCCCTCGCCACGGCTCAGCAAAGCCAGCACCAGGCGCTCGTCACGCTCCGAAAGGAGCAAGAGCGGCGCTTCGAAGCCCTGGTGCTGGCCCAGCAGGAAGATCGCGAGGCGCTCCGGCATCTCCTCGCGTCGGCGGGGTCCACCAGCGCCCCGGCCGCGGGCCCGTCTCCCCTCACCGTGACCAAGATGGGCCCGCAGGACGACCCCGAGGCGTTTCTCACATTGTTCAAGCAGGTCGCCGAAGCCTCGGGGTGGCCGATGGAGCAGCGCGCGGCGCGCCTCCTCCCCCTCCTGACGGGAGAGGCGCAGCTGGCCGCGCTATAACTCCCCGCCAACCGCCGCGGAGAACGGCCCGGTGAAGGTCCGCGTAGGCCAGCCGGCGGTTGGCGGGGAGTTATAGCGCGGCCAGCTGCGCCTCTCCCGTCAGGAGGGGGAGGAGGCGCGCCGCTCCATCGGCCACCCCGAGGCTTCGGCGACCTGCTCGAACAATGTGAGAAACGCCTCGGGGTCGTCCTGCGGGCCCATCTTGGTCACGGTGAGGGGAGACGGGCCCGCGGCCGGGGCGCTGGTGGACCCCGCCGACGCGAGGAGATGCCGGAGCGCCTCGCGATCTTCCTGCTGGGCCAACACCAGGGCTTCGAAGCGCCGCTCTTGCTCCTTTCGGAGCGTGACGAGCGCCTGGTGCTGGCTTTGCTGAGCCGTGGCGAGGGCGTGGACCAGGTCTGCGAACGGGGAGGATTCCATGGGGCTGCGAGGTTGGTGCTCCACCTTGTCCCGGGTTTTGGCACCACTGTAGAGCTCTCTGAAGTGTGGGTGGAGCACAGAGGACGGCAGGACAACGCTTCAGATACAAATAGGCTTCTTATTGCCAGACTTTTCAGTATAACCACCAGTTTTAATCTGATAGCGAAACACACACCGTGTTCTTGTCCCGGGATGAGCTCTTCTCTGCTCTGCCTCCTTAAATAGGGCGCGGTTACTGGGAAAACACACAAAACACAGGTTAATTACCGTCAGGTGTAGTGATTTCTGCCACTCGCCTTCCCTGGCTCCGCCCTCCTGTCACAGACCGGCGCTTGACCACGCCCCCGCTGCCACAATGTGTTTTTAAAAAAAATAATTTTTTTTCTATCAATACCTAGCCATGACCTTGAAATCAGATCCATTGATAACAAAAGTCACAAATAGTGTTCAGTGTTCGTTGTTACAGCCAAACACAACACACCGATTAGGCATTTTGTATCACAGAATATTAATACATCATTTCATAGTGTTTTGAGTGTTCAAAACTATCCACAAACTGAATAAATCCACAAAATCCGCAATGTAAACAACTCTGGTAAACGCACGCTATAGAGAAAACATGGGGACAGGCCAGCATCACCCAAGGGAGGTTACTGGTATGACGTCACACACAAGTTGACCTAGTTAACGGCTGGCTGCCTAAATTTGGCTGTGCGCGTCAACTTTAAATGCTTGTAGCGGGCGCATCGTGACACTGAGATCGCGGGAAACCGAGGGGCTTGAATAACCCACCAAACCCGACATTTTGACACATGATATAGCCTGATTGCTGAAATTACCGCACGAGGCCTTTAATCCTTAATTTTACTCGGCCCCATACGATTACCTATTATTATTATTATTATTATTATTATTATTATTAATGTTAACGAGTTCCATTATGCATGTGGAAACTATAAACTATACATAATAATCTAATAAGAAACATAAATAGATGAGTAAAAATCTCAGGAAGGCAAACTGGTCACATTCCAATTTAGTGCCTCTGTATATTTGGGCCAGTGCTTCTGTGGCTCATGGTTGCTTGGCATCGAACTGTGCTCAGGGTCTGTAAGTCAGCTGTCTGCTTAGTTTCCACATGAACCTTCCCTCTGCCTTCTGCTGTGGTCTCCACTATCCCAGGATACAGATCCCTGACCTTGGAGGTGCAGAGTAAAGCAAAATGCTGTTTACCTTTCTCTGAAACCATGGGATGTGCACACAACAGCTGCTTGAAGGACAAGTTTTTTTTTTTCCCTTTGATTATTTGTGTATAGGAGTGTGTGGCTTTTTTTTTTAAATGCACTGAGTAAGTACAAAGAAATAAACTATAACAAGCCCTAAAAATGTGAGAAAGCAAACAACTGACAATTTAACAGTTAAAGCGTTGCAAAACTTCTGTATACAAAACATGGTAGATCAGCATTCAGATTTGCATTTTGGATGTTCTCACACCCAAAGCATGATCATCTGTTGAGATAAAATAACAGCAACACTCACTATATCATTAATAATTGTTATTTTCTTAACACGGCTTGTCAAACTGCTTCACTGTTGTCCTTGATCACTTCACACAGCAGCTGCAGCTAAAAGAGGAACTGGAAGCTGAAATCAAAACACTGTGCATACAAGATTTAAAAAAAAAATGTTTCATTTACAATAAGAGATGATCAGCAGCTCATGTATATGTTATGGCTTATTTATGAATGCCAAATGGAGCCGAGAATCTGCATGTTCCCATCAGGGCTGTTGGAAAGGTTCTGTCCTGCTCTAGGGCTTCATGGACCTTCATTCTGCTGCAGCAACAGCACAGCAAAAGGCCAAGTGTGTCACTCTTAGGTTTAGTTTGTCTCTCCTGACAATTTCCTCTCTCACTTTCTCTCTATTTCTTGGTTTCTCTCTTGGTAGCCCCAGGGTATTCCCGCTTTTCTGGAAGTCTGGCCCCCACCTTTCTACCCATGAGCCCCTTAGATCACCATGGAAACAGTAGTGTTCTCTACGGACAGCACCGATTTTACAACACTTCAAAAGGTATGTGAAGCTCATTCCATCTGTCTTTCCACAATTAACACTAATACAAACATATGGTCAGTTCATGAATTATAATCTTAAGAGCATGAAGTCTCTCATACTTTCCTTTTCTCACTATCTTTTTATTCCTCAGATTTCTATATCAGAAGCCTCTCATCACAACCCCACCTTCTCTCCACCAATCACAACTTACCGTCACTGACTCGGACTGCCACTAGCCACCCCTTGGGCTCTTGTAGCCGCGAGCGGGACCCTGGGGGTAGTGGGCCCACCCAGAAAAACTCTAAAGAGTCAGATACAGTAGAACGCGTTATAGCAGTTGGAGGGAAAGACAAGGAGAAAAGTAAACAGGAGGTGAAAGACCGTCAGCACCATGACCCACCTTCGCCAGCCCCCCATCATCACCAACACCTCCATCCTCACCATCATCCTCAGCTCCACCCTTTAGGGCCAGAGGAAAACCCCAGACACAAAGATGATCCAAAGCACCTGAGCGCCTGCCTTCTTTCTACCAAGACCCATAATGGCCCTCATACAGGGACAGCAGTCAGGGGCTCCTCCCTCCCCAGTTGTGTAGGGCCAGGGGCCTTAAATTTAGGAACTGGTCCAAAAGGGGGTGGAGGTAATATCTGCTGCAAAGAGGTGGGTAGTGAGATGCGAATCAGTGAGCCTCCATCAGACTGCCTGCGCCATAGTGCAATGCTAGGCCATACCCATCCAGTACCATATGCTATGCCTCCTCCCCTTGGCCTGGGCTCAGCAGTTGGAGGATCCTGGCCGCACCCTATTCATCCCCACCATCACCACCCCCATCATCCACATCCAGACCTATATTGTCCTCCTGCCCCACTAACCGTGTCCTCTGCTCAGGATAAAAGTCTAGCTCCTGGAGCAGGCAGGGATCGCAAAGTCATAGGGCCCACATTTGTGCCCTCTGTGGGACCTCTGGGTGATAAGAGCAGTGGGCCATTTCAGCTGGGTAACTCTCACTGTCAGGGTCTAAGAGGAATGGTTGAAGAAGTTGGAGGAGAGGGAATAGGGAAGGCCAAAGTTTCAGAAAAGAGTAGTAATGGAGGCAGAATAGCTCTTCCTCCTGCACCTCCCCCCCCTACTCCTAGTAGCTGTCATAAAAAGTCTTCACATCAACAGCAGCAGGATGTCTACAGTAAAGCAGACAAGGGTTTAGACTGGTCTCTAGGCTCCCATTCACATTTACCACAGCAGGCACAGCATGGCCATGATCACCAGCCACATTCCAATCTCCCAACACACTCCTATAGCTCAGAGGCTGCTGAGAATTCCTCAGAGACAGATGCATATCAACCCTCCCTGCCCCAGGGAGCCAAAGATGGCTGCCAGGCTAAAAGCAGCTCTTATGCCAGCACTCCACCCTTCCGGGACTGTTCACACTTAGGTTCACCTCATAGAATTCTATCTGAAAGCAAACCCAATAATGAAAGTGGGTGTGCACTCCAGCGGGACAGCCAGAGGATTGCTAGGGTACACCATCACCAGCAAAACAGCAAGACTGGAATTGAAGGTCAGGATCCAGATCTGGGTCCAAGCAGCAGTTTTCGAGACAGAAGAAAACAAGACGTGGATATTGCAGCACAAGTGTACACTGGGCATCAGACAGGTTCTTCTTGGGAAGTGCGAGGGCAGCAGTCTCAATCTGACAATGAACGACGCAAATCATATGACTCTTTTGGTACAGGGGACCAGGGGCCTCATCCTCCTTTCCCTGCCCACCAGCAACCCTCAGTAGGCCCTCATGGGCCAGAGAACAGTGCCATGAAAAACCTGATGAAGTACAGCAACCAGCAGCCACACCTGCTCTCTCAGAAGAGCCCGTTTGGGGGCCTGGGTAGCCTGAAGCAGGGAATGATGAATGGAGAAAAGAATGACAGAAGTGAGAGGAATCGAGGTGGTGCAAGCTGTGCCCAACAGGAGGGCAAGCAAACTCTGCCTTCAAGGAGGGCCTGTTCCTCTGGGGAGAGTGAGCGCTCAGAGCGGGTAGGCCGTGACTCCGGTGAGGGGGAGGGGGAAGTGAGGCAGCCCCCTGTGGGTATTGCTGTGGCAGTCGCCAGGCAGAGAGAGCCTCTGTGCCGCCCACCAGACAGGCCTGCCACCCACAGCCGCCACGGTAGAGTGCTGCCCAGCATGAAGGGTAAGCCACCAGCAGGAGGCTCAGACTGTGTGCGTATGTGCGTCTGTGTGCAATGTGTATGCATGTCCATTTGAGATAACAAGACAGATATCATTTTAACAGTGATAGTTGCAAACATTTGGAAACCACACATGTGAATTGCTGAATGTGTGATTACAGGAATGGTCTCCAATTAGTCATTTTTGGTTGCTAAATCACGTAATCAGCTATGTGCAAATTGGTCTTGACATTTCAGAAGTTTAACATGCCAGATTGGGTGTTTTAGTCATTTTAGTGCCAGATTGAGTTTGGTTGACAAGTTGTTTACTGTTTTGTCTTTCAGTCATACTTATTTAAATACAATATTTGACAAGTGAACATTCCAAGTATTGTGTTGCAATTGACAAGATTGGTGTTTTACATTAGGTTAAACAAAATACCTACTTAGTTTGTGTTGTCAGTGCTGGGTTGCCAGTTTGTTCTGCTGAATCATCCTTCTGTGGCAGGTGTTGGGCGCACTGTATACCCGGTAGAAAGGGAGGTGGAGGAGGAAAGGAAGAGTATATCTGAGGAACAGCTGTCTCTGCCCTCACTAGACAGAGAAAGAGATCTTCTGCTCAGGTACACTTACTTACTTATTTTAAATAATAATGACCAGAATTTTTTACCATCTCTTAAAAATGACTATAAATTAAGATGCAAGTCATCAGTTATGCCTTTACTTCTTATACTTACTCTATTCAGGGAAAACAAGGACTTAGTTGAGTTTGCAAGGATCCATCCTTCCAGCAGTTGCCATGGAGACCTGACCTCTCACCTCATCATGCCAGGTGGGAGTCAATTAGGAGCTGATCCAACTGTACATACTCACCCAGCTCATCACTGGATGCCTCGGACAGGAAGTCCCTCCCTCTGGATTGGACACTCGTATGGTATGCGATATGGTAGATTCTCAGTTTATTCTAATGTCATTTGCAGGCTTTTTGATATTAGATTCCATTACTTAATTCTGTTTACATATATTAGTATTAGCTTTAAGGTCATTAAAATGATCTTTGCTTGTGTGCAAAATGGTACCCTACACTTATTCCTTTTGAACACTAAAGGTTTTGTAGTAAGGGTCCCCTTTGTTACAGATTCATTTTATGCACACAATCCAACTATTCAAATATTTGGCATATGATTCAAATGTATAAATATTTTGGGCATTTATTGCAGCTGTCTAGCTTTTGATACACTTATTGAGATTTTGATGAAACCCATTAATTTAAAGTGACCAGTCAAATGTGACAATAAATATACAACCCCGATTCCAAAAACGTTGAGACAAGGCCATGTTTACCACTGTGAGACATCCCCTTTTCTCTTTACAGCAGTCTGTAAACATCTGGGGACTGAGGAGACAAGTTGTTCAAGTTTAGGGATAGGAATGTTAACCCATTCTTGTCTAATGTAGGATTCTAGTTGCTCAACTGTCTTAGGTCTTTTTTGTCGTATCTTCTGTTTTATGATGCGCCAAATGTTTTCTATGGGTGAAAGATCTGGACTGCAGGCTGGCCAGTTCAGTACCTGGACCCTTCTTCTACGCAGCCATGATGCTGTAATTGATGCAGTATGTGGTTTGGCATTGTCATGTTGGAAAATGCAAGGTCTTCCCTGAAAGAGACGTCGTCTGGATGGGAGCATATGTTGCTCTAGAACCTGGATATACCTTTCAGCATTGATGGTGTCTTTCCAGATGTGTAAGCTGCCCATGCCACACGCACTAATGCAACCCCATACCATTAGAGATGCAGGCTTCTGAACTGAGCGCTGATAACAACTTGGGTCGACCTTCCTGATTTCCATAAAGAACTTCAAATTTTGATTCGTCTGACCACAGAACAGTTTTCCACTTTGCCACAGTCCATTTTAAATGAGCCTTGGCCCAGAGAAGACGTCTGCGCTTCTGGATCATGTTTAGATACAGCTTCTTCTTTGAACTATAGAGTTTTAGCTGGCAACGGCGGATGGCATGGTGAATTGTGTTCACAGATAATGTTCTCTGGAAATATTCCTGAGCCCATTTTGTGATTTCCAATACAGAAGCATGCCTGTATGTGATGCAGTGCCGTCTAAGGGCCCGAAGATCACGGGCACCCAGTATGGTTTTCCGGCCTTGACCCTTACGCACAGAGATTCTTCCAGATTCTCTGAATCTTTTGATGATATTATGCACTGTAGATGATGATATGTTCAAACTCTTTGCAATTTTACACTGTCGAACTCCTTTCTGATATTGCTCCACTATTTGTCGGCACAGAATTAGGGGGATTGGTGATCCTCTTCCCATCTTTACTTCTGAGAGCCGCTGCCACTCCAAGATGCTCTTTTTATACCCAGTCATGTTAATGACCTATTGCCAATTGACCTAATGAGTTGCAATTTGGTCCTCCAGCTGTTCCTTTTTTGTACCTTGAACTTTTCCAGCCTCTTATTGCCCCTGTCCCAACTTTTTTGAGATGTGTTGCTGTCATGAAATATTTCAAATGAGCCAATATTTGGCATGAAATTTCAAAATGTCTCACTTTCGACATTTGATATGTTGTCTATGTTCTATTGTGAATACAATATCAGTTTTTGAGATTTGTAAATTATTGCATTCTGTTTTTATTTACAATTTGTACTTTGTCCCAACTTTTTTGGAATTGGGGTTGTAAGATCACAATAATAAATATAACTATAATTATAATATGTTGCTATTTCCACCAATTTAACAAAATTTACAAAATGTTGACCTCATGGCTATGCTTCATGGACCCCTGGGGATCCCCAAACTGTATTCTGAGAACCATGGCTCTAAATTAGCATTTGAGTCATCATATTCCACCTCACTTTTTTAGCAATACATGCATAGATCATCCATAAAATTAAAAACACTGACAGGTAAAGTGAATTACATTGTTTATGTTGTTACAATGGCACTCGTCAAGGGGTGGGATATATTAGGCTGCAAGAGAACAGTCAGTTCTTGAAGTTGTTGTGTTGGAAGCAGGGAAAATGGGCAAGCATAAGGATCTAAATGACTTTGACAAGGGCTAAATTGTGATGTCGAGATGACTGGGTCTGGGCATCTCCAAAATGGTACATCTTGTGGGGTGTTTCCAGTATGTATTGGTTAGTACCTACCAAAAGTGGTCCAAGGAATGACAACCGGCGAACCGGGGACAGAGTCATGGGTGGACAAGGCTCATTGAATTGCATGGGGCATGAAGGCTAGCCCATATGGTCCAATCTCACAGAAGAGCTACTGTAATACAAACTGCTGAAAAAGTTAATGCTGGCTAAAACAGAAAGGGCATCTTAGTGCCCCATACGAATCAATGAGCTTTCAACACCCATGACCCTGTTCTTGGTTCATCGGTTGTCCTTCCTTGGACAACTTTTGGTAGGCACTAACCACTACATACTGGGAACACCCCACAAGATGTGCCATTTTGGAGATGCTCAGACCCAGTCATCTAGCCATATGAATGACCCAGTAATCTAGCCACACACACACACACACACACACTATATCTATCTATCTATCTATCTATCTATCTATCTATCTATCTATCTATCTATCTATCTATCTATCTATCTATCTATCTATCTATCTATCTATCTATCTATATGTGTGTGTGTGTGTGTATATAAAACACGGTGGCATGAAGATAAAGTTTATCTTTGAGTGGTGAATGGCTATATCATGAGTGAGAGAGTGATATTTTTCAACATGAGAAGATAAACTTGATATCTTTGTGCCACTGTGTAATGTTCTTTATATTGTATCGACACATCCCCTGACACAAAAATATACAAGTTCATCAAAAAGATTTTAATTTTGAACCAGTTCGCCATTTTGACAATGCCTGTCTTGTCAATGGGAAAACACTGGGAGTGACATCATCGGACTGAAAATATCGGGAAATATGTCACTCAGCTCTGCAATGTATTTTGTATGAAAAATGCAAGTTTTTCAACAGGAGAACATAAACTTCATATCTTCAAGCCAACATGTGATTTTCTTTTTATTGTATAGACACAGGGCGGCACGGTGGTGTCGTGGTTAGCACTGTCACCTCACAGCAAGAAGGTCCTGGGTTCGAGCCCAGTGGCCAGCAAGGGCCTTTCTGTGTGGAGTTTGCATGTTCTCCCTGTGTCTGTGTGGGTTTTCTCCGGGTGCTCCGGTTTCCCCCACAGTCCAAAGACATGCAGGTTAGGTTAATTGGTGGCTCTAAATTGACCGTAGGTGTGAATGTGAGTGTGAATGGTTGTTTGTCTCTGTGTCAGCCCTGCGATAACCTGGTGACTTGTCCAGGGTGTACCCTGCCTCTTGCCCATGGTCAGCTGGGATAGGCTCCAGCTAGCCTGTAGAACAGGATAAGCGGCTACAGATAATGGATGGATAGACACATTCACAAACAAATAGTACCCAAATTTATCAAAACAATTCAGTGATTTCCTCACAAGTGACATATTGAGAAATATGTTACGGTTGCAGTTCTCGATGTCCCGGATGTAGTTCATATGTAAAATATGAGTGGCGTATTTCCCAGTAAAACACCCATGTCTATATACATATATGTTATTCTGACTGGTTTGCTACGGTGTGTGGTTTGTCATTAGGTCTGAGTCATGCTGCTCTGCACCAGAACCTGCCCCCAGGCTTCTCTGCAACCCTGCCCAGCCCCCTGCAGCCTGTCCTGCCCCTTCCGCAGGACCCCTCTCCTGCCTTGGTAGTTTTACCCACTGAGCCGGCTGCCCACCCTGCCACCCATCACCTAGGTATACTGGCAAAACTATATTTGTCTAGTGCAGCAGTGTGGATGTTTTTAAATGTGTTTTAATAAAAGCTTGATGGTGATTTTACTGATGCACAACAGTCTTTCTAATGCTTTCATTACTTCCTGTGGTCTTTAACTCAAGAATTATACATACTCTCTGACTTAATTTGCCTTGTAATGTTAAGCTTTTTCTGCTTCCAGTTTTCAGTTCTTATTCTGTTATCACTGTAAAAAAAAAATGCTTTATTAAGCCATGCAATTTATTATCAGATTGAGACTGGGTCCAGGTGCAGTTCTAAAACTTTATTTGTTTGCTCAAAATAGAATTAGGAAAACTGTTCAGAAAGGTTCGAAGATTGTTTTAAGCAGGAAGTTGGTATGTTCCACCAATTATATATTAAAGGAAGAGTAAGGAACTATAAAAGTATTAATGCAGGTTACCCTAAATGATTTGTGGGTGTATATTTAAGGGTGTGTCATTGACAATGTCGTGCAGAGACATGTATAATTCACTGAACAATGTGAGTCAGCATGCAAATATTTGCATGTCAGAATTCTGATTCATATTATTCATCGCGTGGGATGACCCTATTGTTCTTTGTTAAAAAAAAATCCACTGAATGAACATGTGGGACTCAGGGAGATTAAGAGAAAGTTTTTACAGTAATCTTGTCTAGGCCTGAGTTGTTTGCTGTGCACTTTTGAGAGCTATGTAGTTGTTAAGCCCAGTGCTCTATTTTCCTTATGTTGTTCTTTACTGTAATGTGATTTGTTTCTTTACACTGCTTCACAGTACACATTGCTGTGTAAAGCAAGCTCATGGCAGCTTCATTTGATGTCAGCCCACACCTGCTCACAAAGCTGTTTGCAGCACTTTGATTTGACCATGGCCGTTATATGCTGCGTGCCTGTGTGCTGTACTGTAGTGATCTGCTCAGTGCTGTGTGTGCTCCCACCTCCCATCTCAGTCTGTGAAATTTAATTAGCTCTCTGCTCTTCGGTGCACCACTTTCCTTCAGCGCTCGGCAGGAGCCGCATCCGAGAGTGGAAGTGCACCCACTGGACCCTTCCCCAGGGAAACATTACCCTCGTCCCAGTAATCTTGCCCAACAAAGAGCCCCACCACACTTTGGGGAAGGAGGGAATGGGTGGAGAGGGTAGAGGAGGGGGACAGAACGAGTAGCATGTGAAAAGAAGTTGAAGAATCAAATTGTGTTGAAATATTTGTGGGCTGAATCTCAAGCTTGAGACAAAGTACACAGCTGTTGTGCATCCCTCCCTGTGCTTTTTTTGCTTGCTTTTTCTCCCTCCCACCCATAAAGGCATGTCTTATAATACACACAATAAATTGATAAAGTCTGTCCTTGGATAACCCCTCCCTTCAAGCCAACTGGAGATGCCTGCAATCAGAACAGCATAAATTCCATGTATTTGAAAGAATTGCCAACCTAGGTGGCCCAAGTTTCAACAGTTTGTGTGCCATCTTAGAAAGACATAGTTCTTCATTTCACCCTTAAGTCATGTTGAGACCATATAAGCTCAGGTGAATGAGTGTGCCATTTGGAACTTGGCTGTCATCTTCCTCTCTAGCAGCCTGTCAGGAAGGCCTCATGCAAAGAGCCACATTCATGTGACAGTTTGAGCAAGCAGGGCTGAATTGTTTTGACCTGGATTACTGTGGTAGTAGGGAACAGGCCAGTGTTGAAAGCTCAGTGGTGGCCATCGTATTGAGTTAATCTGAAGAGGTAAGCCACGATTAACAGCAAGGATAAGTGAGTGGCAACATAAAGTGTTTGATCTGCCTTTGTTTCAAATGTGCAGCCTCATAAGGTAATAAAGAGGCTTTGGGCTGTGTTTTCCATAGATGGTAATAGAGTGTAAAGGAAAATGAGCCAGTAAGACCTTTTCTTTCTACCAGTAAGATTTTGCAGGGTAACGGGTGCAAAGAGGTTCTCTCACACTCACTTATCCCTCTGTTTGTCTCTGTCCCTCTCCGTAGATGTAATGGAGCAGCAGGGATTATGGCCCCCAGTGTATGGGGCTCGAGGGCCTGCTTCTCACATACAGCATTCCTCAGTTTACTCCCGCCAGTTTCTACGGCAACAAGAGCTCTATATGCTGCAACAGCATCAGCACCAGCAACACCACAGAGCAGCACAGGCAATAGAGCTGGCACATAGGCATACACATTCTCAGGTAATATGAATGCACAAAAAAGTACTTTAGCAACAACTCTGTAAAAGTGCATTTAGTTGTTCGAAGAACTAGACTGTTCTCAGAAATGGAGCAAAACAGATATAAGGTACATTTTCTGCACAGTAATGGCTGCAAAACTCCCAAATGCAGAATGCCAAAGAACTGGGGCTCATCAGCCATGATGTCAGGCTGTATCTCACGATTTAGCAGCAAAATATGTGGAAGTGTACGAGCATTTTGCACTGATTTTACATAAGACAGATTTGTGAAAAGGTGAAATTATATAATTATAAATGAATTGCATAAGCTACCATTTCTGTTGTTGGACTTCCTGTGATGACTTCCTGTTTCTGTCCTTCACATCCACAGAGGAAGCCCGAGGATCCCCCTATTGATCTGGATGAAAGTCCTCCTGAGCCTCGCACCCTGAAACCAGCAAAACCCTTCTCCTACCCCTCCTCCAGTAAAAGTCGCTCCGCCTCCTCTCCAGGGGGATGTGCTTCTCGTCTCTCACCCTGCTGTCACTCACCAGCCCCACGGCCCCATCCTAAGAGCACTCCGTGCACCCCCTGCCCCGAGCCAAGCCCAGCTGTAGCAGCACCCCGCTCTCCTGCCCTCAGCCCCCATGCCACCCCCCACCTTTCCAAAGAAGCTGAGTCCCAGGACAAGAGAGGAGAGGGCCAGCCACCACAGGACTACCCTCACTCTCTGGAACCTGGTGAGAATATGGGTGAAATACCCATAATTCAAGGGTCTGATGTACTCAGTTCCAATCTAATCTTCACTGGCTTTATATTGGTTCTGAAAAATTCATTGCTTATATTTGTGTACAATGTCTAACTACTTGTGATAGTAGAGAAGTCATTTTTATGCAGGTTCAAAGGGTGAAACATTTTTCTTCCAACAGTTATATTTCTAAAGGAAAATAACAGCATGCAGATGAGACAAAAAGGAACACTGCATTACCATTCTCAAGGTTAAGGTCTTACCATCATGCCTGGCTTCATGGCTCCAGGCCGAAAAATAGAGCGTAAGAGAGATATGGGGGAAGACTTTGGTCTGCCTCTCAAGGACAATCAGTCTGGGGAGAAACATACAAAGCTTAAGATAAAAAAAAGATGGTGCTTCTGAAGAACCACATACCTCTTTGATTACTGATGACTGACAATCAGTTTGTATTACAAAAATAGGATTGCTTCCTTCCCCCTTTTTTCAACCGCGTTTGAATGTCATCTATTTGTTTATAGATGCACATGTTTAATTTATTTAGGTGCATGAGAAAGAATAGACTTGAGGTACTGTAATAGACAGTGCAAAGGAGGCCAGCATGACTGTAGATGGGGGCTCTCTTATCCTTCAGGGGTCCTTGAGGCCTGGCTGGCGGAAGGATACAAATTCATCTGTCGGTTTTGTCAGGAAGGGCGGATGGATACCATCAATAACCCAGTACTGGGTGACAGGGCTAGCTCTGCAATCACATCCAGACACCATGCTGTCATCAATATACCCTGCTATGCTGCAGCTCCCTTACACACACACACACACACACACACACACACACACACACACACACACACACACACACACACACACACAAATGTGCACTGCATAAACACACATATACGCACTGCTACTCACACAATCATTTTCACTCTCACCCCAAATGAGATGAATACACATGCTCACTCAGAGACTAAATTATATGCAAACACTCCTGTGTGCAATCTCTCACACACAAACAGTGCACACACTGCATCCATAACACCCTTGAACATAATTCAGTATTCATGGAAAATTTGATCATGCCTGCTATGCCATAGTCTTTATGGTGCAGGCTCCATTATGTGTGTGAATGGTAATAGATAAATGCAACGCAGTCTCTGAATAGTACACACTGTCAATGAAGATTGAATATACATCATATCCATCACCTATACACCATACTTTAGGAGCTGTGCCATGTAGTTTAACTGGTAAGGTCACACTGTAACAAATGAATGGTAAAACTGTGTGGCAGGAGGAGCTGTTCATGTTCCTTGGAGTTAATAATGGAAATGTCTTATACACAAACTGAACCTAGCCAGAGGATAGTTTGACCAACTAATGATTTTTTTTTCCCTGTACACACTACCTTCTACCCCCAACCCCCAGATCTTCCACCGGGCTATACCTATCCTGCCATTGCAATTGGTTACAAGGCCGGTCCATCTCCACAAGAAGTCCAGTTAGCTGAACATGCTGACCTGGAAGCAGAGCAAGCGGAACCTGCTGAACCAGCACCACAACCCCTTTCACTTTCCACAATGGGGGATGAGCCTGTGTGCCAGGAAGGAGAATCCCCCACTTCAGCTGCCCAGGTGGGACCCCAAGTGGAGGATCTCCAGGAAGGGAATAGGGTGATGGCAGAAAAGGAAGGGTTGGATGAAGAACAGAAGGCTATTACCTGCCCTCCTACTGCTCCCTCTCCACCTGTATGCCAACACCCCTCCAAATCCCCCTGCCTGGATGCTCCACCTACAGGGGAGAATTCACAAATAGAGGCATCTAATACCTTCACCACTGATCAGCCCAGTTTTTTGGAGGTCCAGGACCCAGCCGAGGAGGTCAAAACTCAGGAAGAAGAGATTGTAAATCCTGTCCAGAATTTATCTGCTGCTTCCCAGGAGCTCTGTTCTGTGGAGGCACCTGATGTCCAAGAGAGGACTGAGAAAAACTGTACTTCATCCAGTGCATCTGTAGATCTGGAGCTCACTCAGGCATCATCACCATCCTCTCCTTGCTCTGAGCTTTCTGCTCTTGGTAACCAGTATCCTGGATCCTGCATCTGGAGTCTGGAGCTTCTGATTGCGGCAGCTCTCTGTGCCACAAGAGATGCCCAGATGGCTGCCCCAGTGGAGGCGCCTGCTTGTATAGCACCCCCTCAAAATGGCATGGCACTTCTGAGTGAGCTTGCTGAGCTGGAGAGACGACAGAAAGAGAAGAACGGCAGCAACATGGAGAGTGAAGGTAGTCATGCATATTTATAATACTGTCTGCAGTCACATGCACATCAGATGAGTATTAATTCAGACCTAAAACTGATTTTGGAAACCACGTAGTGCAGCAACAGAGTGTGGGTTTTGTTTTGTTTTTTTAAATCAGAACAGCAAAAGCTGCCTCACACACCCCCTCACCTCACTTGTACACATGATTTAATTTCTCATCAGTGCTTTGCATATGCATTCTTGTAGCACTGTGATATAGGCAACAGGGGAGGGCTATGGCTGTGTCTTTCATTTTGTTTTGCTTCTGCTCACAAGACGAGGTGTGTAAAAGGGCTTTTCAGCTCAGCCAGCTTTCTGTCCTTTCTGCGAAGGAAAGATAACACACACCCCCATTAATTCCTCCAAGACGGACACACACACACACACACAAACATGTACACAATGACCATTCTCAACTGACCACACAGCTTTCTTCCTGATATACATACAATACACCTACCCATACACTCATATTTACATTATATACATACATTACATACACATTCACAATACTTCAAACTCCTTCTTGTCTTCTGATGATGAAAAATCAAGTCCTCTGTAACCTTCTGGGGTTCTGTACTTCCTATGGGAGAGAGAGAGTGAAGACTTGGGGGATGCTGTTCTTAAAAGGGATTGAGCCTATCTTAAAAGGCAGGCATAATGATGTGACGCCCCCCCTTCCCGGTCCTGTGGATTGGACTGTGTCCACTGAGTCATCCTGAGGGACAGAGTGCTCCCCTGCCTTTGCCCTTTAACCGATTTGATCACATTTATAAAGCTCATTTTAGATGGAAAAAGGCCCAGCTTTTCCACAGCTGCCTGTGTCTTCCCCCTGTGAAGAGTTGATGAAATGGTAAAAGCAGCTGATCTTTTCCCTCTTAGGATTGCAATCCTTTTGTTGCCTAATTAGCCTCCATTGTTGTGAGAGCTGCTTTAAAGCCTTGTTGCTTTTCCACGGAGCATTTTGCGCTTCCCTGCCAAAGGATGTTTTTATTTACACAAACATTCTCTAGAAGCTAAGAAATCCCAAATGGCCCCACTACAGCATAAAAAAAAACACTTTCTGTGTTCATTGCATTTATTACTCAGCTGTGTGTGTGTGTGTGTGTGTGTGTGTGTGTGTGTGTGTGTGTGTGTGTGTGTGTGTTTGGACCAACTATTAAAAGTGACATAATTGGCTTTGTACTTTTTATATCTCAGCAAGTGACTAAATGATAATATCTGTAAAGAATGGTGTCACGGAGTTATTATAAAACTGGATAATGGTTATGCATCAGTGTTAAAATAGTTTCCTTTCTTTGCCTGTGTAGCAGTTACATCCATCTCATACACAGTCATGGTGCAATATCTATCCTGACGTAATTTCAGTAATAAATGCTTTAAAAATTAGTAATAAACAGCATTTCAACCATAATAAATCTGTTATGGATTTTAGTACTCCGTAGTGTAGTGATATCTGATGGTGTCGAACATGCCCTTGATTTAATAGAAGTGTTTTAAACTGTAACTGTTAATAAATCAGCTTAATACAGTATTCCTGCCTCTGAATATTCAGAATTCTGACTGTAATCATTTCTCTTATACAAATCCTGCATTACAAAACAGAAAGAAACTCAATATTTCTATTCGATCAGTTGTTTTAATATAACCCAGTTATTTCTGCAATGTTACAAAAACCTCATTTTAGCTAGTTTTCCAAAAATAATTTTAAAACAATGCAGTTTTTTTTCTTTTTTTTTTTGTAGAAATTGCGAATGGTTTTCAACATCCCCATCATATTCCCACATTGTGTTCCAATGAATAACGGTTGAGTGTTTTGAAAGTACCAATTAAAAGATGTTGCAGTGAGGGTGTTGATGTAGCAGGACTGTATTCTCTGGGATCTTGGTTCTTTCCTTTTCCTCCTCTCCACTCCTTTGGCCAGGCGAGATTGTATGAGCTGTAGCTGGCATGGTGGGTTCAGCTTGTCTCATTAGAGCCGACTGTAGATTGATTTCAGCTTGAACACCACTGTGCTATAACTGCCATAGTGATGTCAATCAGATTGGATACTAAAGACCCCTGGGAAACCAAAGACCTCCACTGGAGTGAGCAGTTCTGCTCCCTTCCCTTTTTTGTTTGCCTTTTTTTATTTCCTCTCGCTCCTTTTTTCTTTTTCTTCATTTTTCTTTTTCTTTTCATTTTATCCATACTATCTGTGTTTCTTTCCATAAATTCAGTTTCTCTTCTTTGCTTTTCTTTCTGTTTAACTTTTTTCTTTCTTTCTGTCTCATGCCTTCTCACTGTAAGGGCTTGTCATCAGTCTTAATCAGTTTTCTGTCAGTTATGCTGGTTTTACCTGATTCCTTTTCAGCTTCCCCTCATTTTCTCTCCTTCTGTCCCGTATTTCTCCCATGCTTGTCTCCTGCACCCACACACTCCACCCTTCCATTGTATGGTGTGCGTATTTCCCCGGGTTTTCCCTCTGTAGAGGAAATTGGATTCTTTCCATGTTAGTAATGAGGGCATGTTTGAGAATAAATAGATGGCTCAATAAACACTTTACCTCTTATTGCCTGCCTTCTACCACCCTCTGGGCTTACCTTGCTCTTCTCTCCCTGTTATCGTTCCTCCCTTGCCCCTCTCTCACACTCTTTTCCTTCATTGCCCTTTCTCCTGCTCTCGTACCTCCTCTCTCTCACTTTCCTTCTCACTGAGTGTGTACACCACGATTCAGTTTCATTTTGTGTTGGTGTGGCATCTGTCTCTCTTACTCTCACTCACGTACACGCACATGCACATGCGCGCGCGCGCACACACAAAATGCACATACAGTCTCCTCAGGCCAGCTTGAGCTGCCATGAATATTCAAGGCTCATTTGCTGTGAGCGTGTGGCCTGCCCTAATGACTGGGATAAATGTAGAGAAATCCCCCTTTCATCTCTCTCTCTCTCTCTCTCTCTCCCTCTCCCACCCACCCCTGTTTTTGTGTAACATGGCTCCTGGCATCTAGGCCTCGTGTTTAGAGATAAGCTCTTTGGTTAATAGCTATCATCATCACTCATTCAGAGACTGAAAGACACAAGGTGCTTGCAGAATATAACTTTGTACTTAGAGGCTGTTTGCTCTTTATTTTGCCTTCTGCTTCACGTACACTATGTCTTGCTCTCTCTTTTCGCTCTCATGTAATCACGTTTGTCTGTTTAATTCTGTTTGTTTGCATGAGACATAGTACCACCTCATCATATCACTTGTCTAAGGGTATGTGTGTGTGAGAATGACAGAAGAAGAAGAACTTAGACAAAGCTTTGTTTTGCATTACTGGAGACAGGTTTACCTCCAGTGGACAGCGGGTGATGAGTGCAGACATTTCCATGTAGATTGAGCGAATATCTTCCTGCACAACTCCTTTTGCCAGAAATTTATAGAAATAAATATATCACACACTGATTCTCAGTCTTTGTCTCATCATGTGAAGGCAGAAATGTGCAGCACTTCATTTAAAATATGTTAATTGGTTATCCCTGCAGGAGAAGAGAGACTGCTTATTGACCTCGAGAGTCTAGCAACACTTGCAGCTGCAAGGGCACTAGAAGTGTCTCCACCCATCACTACTGAGCCTTTCCCTCCTCTACGTCGTACAGTTAACCTGCGCAGGAAATGGAAATGGACACCGCAACATGAACCGGTATCACTATCCCATCTGTTCCTGAGCCATACTAGTCTTTACACATGTGTTCTTTTCACACCTTATCATTGTGTTTTGACTGTGATTGCTGTTGATGAGTCTATTTGGATCACTTTGTGATAAATGCATAAAAATATAACAACAAATCCATTATCACCTATGGGCAGATCACAGTATCTGCTTACAAAATCATATCTTAGAAAAGCATGATGTTTAATGGCCTATCACATGAGTGTCAGGGCAAGTGGAAAATGATTTGATTATTTGCACAAATTTTCAGCTAATATGTTTGTTTGTTCTTTAAAATACCCCTGAATGTGATGAACTGATCAAATCGTTTTTGGGTTTTGGATCAAACGTGTGTTAGTAAATGCAGCTCCAATTCTGCCTGAGCACACAGGTGGAGTTGGATTTGATGTTGGCAGTCCAGTGCATTAACTGATGTCCTGCGGGTTGTGTGGGCGGGGTTTGCAGGTGTGTCCGGTGAAGAGTATAATGGAAACATTGGACAGGGAGGAGCTTGCGATGAGGGTACAGCTGGCTGAGCTTCAGCGGCGCTACAAGGAGAAACAGAAAGAGTTGACCAAGTTACAGAGGAAGCATGACCACCAGTGAGTGATGGGCTCCCCTCACACACACACACACACACACACACACACACACACACACACACACACGGAATTATACACAGAATGAACACACATACAGTGGTGCTTGAAAGTTTGTGAACCCTTTAGAATTTTCTATATTTCTGCATAAATATGACCTAAAACATCAACAGATTTTCACACAAGTCCTAAAAGTAGATAAAGAGAACCCAGTTAAACAAATGAGACAAAAATATTATACTTGGCCACTTACTTATTGAGGAAAATGATCCAATATTACATATCTGCGAGTGGCAAAAGTATGTGAACCTCTAGGATTAGCAGTTAATTTGAAGGTGAAATTAGAGTCAGGTGTTTTCAATCAATGGGATGACAATCAGGTGTGAGTGGGCACCCTGTTTTATTTAAAGAACAGGGATCTATCAAAGTCTGATCTTCACAACACATGGTTGTGGAAGTGTATCATGGCACGAACAAAGGAGATTTCTGAGGACCTCAGAAAAAGCATTGTTGATGCTCATTAGGCTGGAAAAGGTGAAAAAAACATCTCTAAAGAGTTTGGACTCCACCAATCCACAGTCAGACAGATTGTGTACAAATGGAGGAAATTCAAGACCATTGTTACCCTCCCCAGGAGTGGTCGACCAACAAAGATCACTCCAAGAGCAAGGCATCTAATAGTCGCCGAGTTCATAAAGGACCCCAGGGTAACTTCTAAGCAACTGAAGGCCTCTCTCACATTGGCTAATGTTAATGTTCATGAGTCCACCATCAGGAGAACACTGAACAACAATGGTGTGCATGGCAGGGTTGCAAGGAGAAAGCCACTGCTCTCCAAAAAGAACATTGCTGCTCGTCTGCAGTTTGCTAAAGATCACGTGAACAATCCAGAAGGCTATTGGAAAAATGTTTTGTGGATGGATGAGACGAAAATAGAATATTTGGTTTAAATGAGAAGTGTTATGTTTGGAGAAAGGAAAACACTGCATTCCAGCATAAGAACCTTATCCCATCTGTGAAACATGGTGGTGGTAGTATCACGGTTTGGACTTGTTTTGCTGCATCTGGTCCAGGACGGCTTGCCATCGTTGATGGAACAATGAATTCTGAATTATACCAGCGAATTCTCAAGGAAAATATGTCAGGACATCTGTCCATGAACTGAATCTCAAAAGAAGGTGGTTCATGCAGCAAGACAACAACCCTAAGCACACAAGTCGTTTTACCAAAGAATGGTTAAAGAAGAATAAAGTTAATGTTTTGGAATGGCCAAGTCAAAGTCCTGACCTTAATCCAATGGAAATGTTGTGGAAGGACCTGAAGCAAGCAGTTCATGTGAGGAAACCCACCAAGATCCCAGAGTTGAAGCTGTTCTGTACGGAGGAATGGGCTAAAATTCCTCCAAGCTGGTGTGCAGGACTGATCAACAGTTACCGCAAACGTTTAGTTGCAGTTATTGCTGCACAAGGGGCTCACATCAGATACTGAAAGCAACGGTTCACATACTTTTGCCACTCACAGATATGCAATATTGGATCATTTTCTTCAATAAATAAATGACCAAGTACAATATTTTTTGTCTCATTTGTTTAACTGGGTTCTCTTTATCTACTTTTAGGACTTGTGTGAAAATCTGATGATGTTTTAGGTCATATTTATGCAGAAATATAGAAAATTCTAAAGGGTTCACAAACTTTCAAGCACCACTGTACCTACTCTGCTCCTTACGCCCATTCTTGTAAGCACTTTCCAAAACATTCTTCCCTTTGCTTAAATACAACAGCTAAGGCCACCCAGCATGTACAACATCCTCCTTACTTAAGCCATTGACCAGTAGGTTAAATCCCCTGTGCTCACTTAAGCCCCTTCCCTTGGCCACAGCAACAATTAGAATGGCTTAGTGCTACCCACTATACACCATTAGTGTGAATTAGAGTGATTGACAAACTGTGTGTGTTCACAGAAAAGAGGATACCTCAAGAAGCCCAGCTCGTCGAGGTCCTGGCAGGCCACGGAAACGCAAGCCCACCCCAGGTCCAACTGCCCCCACAGATACAGTCAAGAGGGTCAAGTGAGTTTCTTTCATTTGTGTCCCTGACTGTGCATATGAAAGGCAGCCAGAAAGTGAATGCAGAAGTGAATGAGAGTGTGAAAAATAACATTTAAGTTCCTTAAATAGCTTTGAAAGACCTCTTACTTTTCCCACTCATGTTGTATGGCATACGTAATTACATCCAGCAATGGTTCATATCTTCTGCATGTATGACTATACACCAGTGGCGGCTGCTGGTTTTTAAAACAGGGGTAGCCCATTTTACGTATTCATCGTAAAGCCTGTAGGCCGGATATCAAAGCATAGAAAGGTGTGCCCCATTAGCATAGTGAACTAGACAACCCTACCTAGTGGCAGAAAGTATTTTTGCTTGTACATTTCATGTTATAGTCTGGCTTGCCAGGCTAGTGCCTCATATCCTTAATCAAAAATATCAAACATCCAAAAATCACTGGCTATTCAACGAAGAGCCTTGAACATCGTACCCTGATATGCAACACAGAGTCTTTAACACAACACCCAGCTGTGCAACACATCCTTGAACATCTTCTGCAACACAGTCTGGAAATTCATAACCAGGTAGGCTATGCAACACACAGAACCTTGAATATCATACCCAGGCATAACCTATAACACAGAGCCCACCATTCTCTTAACATTACTGAACAATATACACACTTCAGATTCATGAACATTATATGATGCACACTATTTATACACAAATTCTGCCCTCTGCTCCTTTTCCAGAAAATGGTCTGTGACCCTGTCATACCAGCTGGTTGTGCTTTCCAGAGACTTCACCAATTTCTGTTAGCAGCTAGCACTGCAGATCCCAATAAGGCTCCAGCTAGCCTACAACCAGATTGAACTACAAATGAAATAAATGAGTGAATTCACAAATGATCAAACTGATAGAATGGATGAAAGTTAACAGAGCACAACGAGTAATATTTACATTTATTTACAGAGTAATGTACAGAGACATCAATGAGAAGAACCATTTATATGAAAAGAAATTCGACTACACTTTCTCAACATCCGCTAGGGACTCACTGATCATACTTCCGTGTTCCTCGCCGACGCCGAAGTACAGAGCCCGCCCTCCTCACTACCTCCAATAATCCTTCATCAGCCCGGCTTCTTGTCCCTCCCACTGTCTCGTTTAGTCCCAGAGAAGCCCGGCTTCCCTGGAAGTGATGATTTTGTCGATTTTAACCAATAACAACTAGCCGAAATTGGCTGTTCAGAGCCCTCTCATAGACTGCAATGGATACCCGGCTGCCAGTCCATAGAGCCCATTGAAATAAGAAAGGTTACAGCGTGTTGCCAGATTGGGCTGTTTTAAGTGCATTTTAGCGGGTTTTGAACATATTTTGGCTGGAAAATGTCAGCAGTATCTGGCAACGCTGGTTACAGCCTGGCAGCAAAGGTGATTCTCGTAGCGAACTGCAAGTTCGTCAGACATCACTCAAATAAGTTACAGGATAGTTATGAACGTAAATACAATCTTGGGCATATATTATGTTATGCAAGTTATTGTTTTAATGAGAATTCAACGTCATAGATGCCGCAGTTTGGGGAAAGAATTTTAGGGGAAGCTCGGCTTCCCTTGTTGTCTCTGAGAAATCGCCCCTGCTATGGAGCACTTGTATGTGACGTCACAGCCGATCCAGATTGTGACAGACGCCATCTTGTCGGTCAAATGCCATATTTCCGCCTTCTACTTCTACTTCTGGTTCTACTTCTGCTTTTACTTCTACCTTTTCTTCTGGAAAACCCTACTATATACAATTCTACTACAACAGCTGCGGCTATAAGCTCTCCCTACCTGTGCACGTTTTTTATGTTTTTTTGTGTGTATTTTTGCGTGTTGTTCATCTGTACCGGACTTCAATATCCACTACAACCGTATGGACTTACTGGACATTGGTTTCCAGCAGAAAATGACGGTTTGTAGCGTTTTCCATCGCATGCACAACATTCCGGACGAGAAAAAAAAAAACATTCCGGACGAGATAGCGAGGCCAGCGGGGTCTCCGTGGATTGTTATCGGAAGCAAAGCGAAGGAGGCGGCGCCGGGAGCGGAAGCAAAAGCAAGGCTGCAGAGCTGGCCTGTTGACTAAGCTCAGAAAACAGTTACTCAAATCTCCACTGCCAAGCCTCTACCTCTCCAATGCCAGATCCATGTAAACAAGACGGACGATTTGGAATTACAGCTGGAATTACCTTATTCTATTCTATAATCGGCTGGTCAGTGCTATACTCAATACTTAAGTGACTTACCCGTCCAATGAGGATTCTTGTTTACAAGATGCCACATCTGAGTCGCTGACAAATCCTGAATTTCTGTAGAGATAACTGTCCAGAGATTTATAAGCACGCAGTGCTTCACCACTGAACAGCGAGGGAACGTTAATGAGGTAATTATACACGTCCGGGTATTCCGCTGGCAGTTCAAAATCCGGTCGTGAAAACTCCGTCCGGTAAGCCATAAGGGTCACAAATCTGTAGATCGTTTATTTTAGACATATATCTAGTTATCTGTTCATTAGAAAAATGAGCCGTGTAGTTCGTCGGTTGAAATTGATCCATTCTGTACACGAGTGCAGCAGTATTCAGCGGTGTTTTTGACCGACAAGATGGCGGTTGTGTACTTTCCGGTCACGTGACTGCAAGATCTCTATACACAGTTGGCGCAGTAAACACAGCCTCCTGGCACAGTCCCTACCATCCCTCGTTGTGTCTAAGTAAATGGGGATGATATCAGTTTAAACGAGGCTGACTAAGTACTTAATCAGTGCAAAGAGCCCTTCATTAATCATATTTACAACTTCCATTGATTATCTACAAGTGTTGCGACTCCTTCTAACCCCTGACGCACCAGCAATATTAATTTGATAAAATGAGGCATCCAAATGCCGGCACAAAGTCAGAGCAAGAAGTTATCACTGTGATGAATGTGCATTCCCTCCTGAGATGCACTTCTGTTTACGCCAGGCAGACATTTTGATAAACTCGGTCAAACCTGTTTACCCTACCTGATTAAGAAAACTTCTCTTTTATTATGGACCAGGCTGATTAGTGGAGCACTAATGAGAACAAGAGCTGGAGCTTAATTACACATGCTTTACCCACTCCACATTTAGCCATAGCATTAATAATGTCATCCACCAAATAAAACAAATGATAACTTCCTACCAGCAGAATTTATCAGAGATCCCTTTGTGGAAAGCTTGCAGGGGAGAGGGAAGCCTCAGAGCACTGACTTTCTGTTTATGGTGTATGTGTCCATGTCATTTATGTATTTTTCATGTGTGTTTATGTATTGTTCCTGTCATAAACACTTGAACAACACGTTTATGTATTATTCACATGCTTGTGTATTGTTCATGTGATAAATACTAGCACCATCACTGAAAAAAGGTCCACTAATTTTACTGAATTCAAATATGTACATCAGTTGCACGTGAATAAATTGAGTTACAGTAACACAATTTGTTTTCGTACATCCAACATCAAGTATTTTCAAAGCCCTCAATAAAACTCAAGCCCTTCACTCTCACTCAAGTCCTGGATCAAACTCGGGTGAGTAGCATTGTGAGGCAGCAACATTTCCTGCTGCAGTGTCATGTCAGTCATGTCACACTTGTGTTAATCAGTTTAATTTAATACTATAGCTATTTCTTTCCATGAGTGCCAACATCCTCATGAGATTTTTTTACGTAATTGGATTATTTTAAAACTGTACATGAATTGATCACACTCACTCTACATAATTCATAATAGTAAATAAACAAAAATTTAAATTAAAATTAGTATAAGCAATTAAATCATGTTTTAATGAGAAACTTAAAGGGATCCTCCAGTGGATTTATTCTCAAACTTATTTTATGTAAAATTAGTTGTAGATTTCAAAAATCAAACTTTCATTTTCAGAGACCAAATAGTGTTCGAGAAAAGTGAATTTTCTTTAAAATGCCAGATGGGCTTGACGTATGCAATGACGTCAGGTCGTGGTCGCTTGGAGTACAACCCCGATTCCAAAAAAGTTGGGACAAAGTACAAATTGTAAATAAAAACGGAATGGAATGATGTGGAGGCTTCTGAACTGAGCGCTGATAACAACTTGGGTCGTCCTTCTCCTCTTTAGTCCGAATGACACGGCGTCCCTGATTTCCATAAAGAACTTCAAATTTTGATTCATCTGACCACAGAACAGTTTTCCACTTTGCCACAGTCCATTTTAAATGAGCCTTGGCCCAGAGAAGACGTCTGCGCTTCTGAATCATGTTTAGATACGGCTTCTTCTTTGAACTATAGAGTTTTAGCTGGCAATGGCAGATGGCACAGTGAATTGTGTTCACAGATAATGTTCTCTGGAAATATTCCTGAGCCCATTTTGTGATTTCCAATACAGAAGCATGCCTGTATGTGATGCAGTGCCGTCTAAGGGCCCGAAGATCACGGGCACCCAATATGGTTTTCCGGCCTTGACCCTTACGCACAGAGATTCTTCCAGATTCTCTGAATCTTTTGATGATATTATGCACTGTAGATGATGATATGTTCAAACTCTTTGCAATTTTACACTGTCGAACTCCTTTCTGATATTGCTCCACTATTTGTCGGCGCAGAATTAGGGGGATTGGTGATCCTCTTCCCATCTTTACTTCTGAGAGCCGCTGCCACTCCAAGATGCTCTTTTTATACCCAGTTATGTTAATGACCTATTGCCAATTGACCTAATGAGTTGCAGTTTGGTCCTCCAGCTGTTCCTTTTTTGTACCTTTAACTTTTCCAGCCTCTTATTGCCCCTGTCCCAACTTTTTTGAGACGTGTTGCTGTCATGAAATATTTCAAATGAGCCAATATTTGGCATGAAATTTCAAAATGTCTCACTTTCGACATTTCGACTGATATTGTGAATGCAATATCAGTTTTTGATATTTGTAAATTATTGCATTCCATTTTTATTTACAATTTGTACTTTGTCCCAACTTTTTTGGAATTGGGGTTGTAACTCAGCTGTTTATATTCTCTGTTTACATTGTAGTTTTGCTAGTTTTACAAGTATTTTTTATCAAATTTATCTGTTTTTAAATAAGTATGCCTCACTGTGTAGTATATGAATGCCACAATGATGCTAAAAAAAAAAAAAGCACAAGCTGGAACTGAACTGCATTTCCACAGAGAAAATGCCAAGTGTGCTAGCTCAGCTGTGGCACAGGATCACCAACAGAAACTGGATCAGACATGAGACCTTGCGCTACAAAATCTTTTTTACATGATCTACAGAATATAAACAGCTGAGTTGCTCCAAGTGACCACTACCCGATATCATCGCATACATCACCACCGCAGGAAACCCATCTGACATTTTAAAGAAAATTTATTTTTCTCAAACACTATTTGATTTCCAAAAATGAAAGTTTGATTTTTGAAATCTACAACCAATTTTACATAAAATAAGTTTGAGAATAAATCCGCTGGAGGATCCCTTTAACATTATGTATTTTGTTCTTCTAATTCTGGCCAACACATTCTCTTTTTTCAGTGTAGATTACACAATGAAGGTCAATTTTATTTGATGTATTAGGACATAATACAGCAAATAAAACATACAACACAATAGTCTACCCTGGTATTCCCCCCCCCCCCCCCCCCCTTTCCTGTATCTCTGTCCCTCTTGCTCTGGAATAATCTGTTATGTTGCCTGGTGTCAAACAGAAGCTTATAAGCTTATAAGAAGTCAAAGATCATTATATGAGACATTAGTAGCAAGCAGGTTATCCCCTGTACTACTTCATACATGCACCCAGGTACCAAAAGCTCAATAGGTAGTTCCTGGTATTCTTTCATGCCTTTAACTTCTATTATCCTTGAGGTCGGATCTATTGAACATGCAGCCTTCAGGCCAAATGTGGACCTTTATGATGTTCAGTTCACCAGACTTCTGCCAGTGAATGTAATAAATTATAATAGATCATCGTCATACATTATAATAGATAAATATACAGTACCAGTCAAAGTTGGGACACACCTTCTAATTCAACGGTCTTTATTTTTATTAAAGAAAAGACATTTCATGTATTAAAGTAATGATGGATGTCGTTTCTCTTTACTTAGTTGAGCAGTTCTTGACATAATATGGATTACTACAGTTGTGGAATAGGGCTATTTACTGTATTTTTATGATTTACAGAAAGAAAAAGAAAGCACAACTTTATTCATCACACACTTGTGAAATTTCCTCTCTGCATTTAACCCATCTGAAGCAGTGAACACACACATGTACACACACGTGAGCAATGAGCACACACACACATACACATACATACCCAGAGCAGTGGGCAGCCATGCTAACAGCGCCCGGGGAGCAATCGGGAGTTAGGTACCTCGCTCAAGGGCACCTCAGCCCAAAGCCGTCCCATATTAACCTAACCGCATGTCTTTGAACTGTGGGGGAAACCGGAGCACCCGGAGGAAGCCCACACAGACACAGGGAGAACATGCAAACTCCACACAGAAAGGCCCTTGCCGGCCACCAGGTTCGAAACCAGAACCTTCTTGCTGTGAGGCGACCATGCTAACCACTACACCACCATGCCGCCAAAATGCTTACAGTACCTGGTATTCCAAGGCAGTCTCCCACTCAAGTACTAACCAGGCCCAACTCTGTTTACCTTCTGAGATCAGACGGTATCAGGCATTGTCAGAGTGGTTTAGCCGTAAGCAATTTACTATTTACTGTTTGATCTCAAACGCATTAAGAAGGTAATAAATTCCACAAATGAACTTTTGATGAGGCACACCTGTTAACTGAAAAGCATTCCAGGTGACTACCTCATGAAGCTGGTTAAAGGGGAACTGAAGGCAAATTTTTTATGATCAGAATTCTATTTCTCATTTTGTAAAATGTAGGAATGCATTTTTGACAGCTATTTTGTCACTGCTATAGCAAGTTATGAGTGTTTGAAATATCCTATGTAATCTATTAGTCCATATGTCAAAGCAATGGCCGTAAATGAGCTTCGCTGAGACCTGTGCGAGACATCGTAGGACGGAACTAAAATGTACAGCAGAAATCAAAGTGACCAACATCTGCCAACGTTGTCAAAAGACGCACGCGCCCTCTTTCAAATGCTGACGTAATCAAGCCGGAAGTTTTCCCTGTGTCCAAAATCGCTCCCTACTCACTATATAGGACACTATATAGTGGGGACGCCATTTTGTAGTGCTATTAGAAACTTTAGTGAGGATTATGTGGGAAATGCGCTTAGTATAATATATATTTATCAGAAAAATACATGCATGTATTTATTATTTTGAAAACATAAAGTGCGACAGTAATGACATAAATACCAGTGCGACAGACTAGTCCTGATCCTGTCATCTTTCCAGCTCTTCTCTCCTCCACACTGCTTCAAAGTCGTATGGAATAATCTCCATCACTGATGAAGCTGGCAAATCTCGAAATTAATCTAAATTGGAATGATATGGTGATCTGGATGACCTGGCGACTTGTCCAGGGTGTACCCCGCCTTTCGCCCGTAGTCAGCTGGGATAGGCTCCAGCTTGCCTGCAACCCTATAGAACAGGATAAAGCGGCTAGAGATAATGAGATGAGATGAGATGGAATGATATGGTGATCTGGATGACCTGGCGACTTGTCCAGGGTGTACCCCGCCTTTCGCCCGTAGTCAGCTGGGATAGGCTCCAGCTTGCCTGCGACCCTGTAGAACAGGATAAAGCGGCTACAGATAATGAGATGAGATGGTGATCTGGATGACCTGGCGACTTGTCCAGGGTGTACCCCGCCTTTTGCCCGTAGTCAGCTGGGATAGGCTCCAGCTTGCCTGCGACCCTGTAGAACAGGATAAAGCGGCTAGAGATAAGGAGATGAGATGATATATATAATTTACCAGCTGGGAAGTCTGTATTGTGAAATACCGTGACCGAGGTCTTCAAAATACTGACCGAGGCCTCTGGGCTAAGGTCAGTATTCAAGGCTGAAGTCACGGTATTTCACGATACGGACCGGCCTTAAGCTGGTAAATAATATATTTATTTTTTCTTTACCAAATTCTAACAGAAAATGAGAGCGCCTGAAAGGGAAACCATATTTAGAACAAACCTGCTACAAGCTCATTTTCAGCTTTCTCCTGAAATGTTTTCCTTTATTTTGTCTTCATCAGAGTAGTAAAACTCACTTTCGCTGTGAACACTGTTGTTATCGCTATCCATGCTGTAAAATTAATGCTATTGTACTGAGAAATGCGAAAATAAATGTTGACAAAAAATTGCTACTATGTGTGTTGTTGTTGTTGTGAACGAGCAAGTTGCCAAAGGTCTGTAACCAGGGTCCGTATCGTAGGATTTCAGACCGCTCGCAAGCCAATCAGAGCGCACGGTTTGATGGAAACCGGACTGCGAAAAAAATAAATGAAAATATTTAATTGTAAGCTTTATTTTTGGTGTTTTACATAGCTAAATGAGTAGAGGAGTATGGTCTGGAAATGATCTTATCGAAATAAAGAGTAAAGGTATTTTTAAAAAAAAAATAGCGAGAGATACCACCTGGCGGCACGGTGGTGTAGTGGTTAGCGCTGTTGCCTCACAGCAAGAAGGTCCTGGGTTCGAGCCCTGGGGCCGGCGAGGGCCTTTCTGTGTGGAGTTTGCATGTTCTCCCCGTGTCCGCGTGGGTTTCCTCCGGGTGCTCCGGTTTCCCCCACAGTCCAAAGACATGCAGGTTAGGTTAACTGGTGACTCTAAATTGACCGTAGGTGTGAGTGTGAATGGTTGTCTGTGTCTATGTGTCAGCCCTGTGATGACCTGGCGACTTGTCCAGGGTGTACCCCGCCTTTCGCCTGTAGTCAGCTGGGATAGGCTCCAGCTTGCCTGCGACCCTGTAGAAGGATAAAGCGGCTAGAGATAATGAGATACCACCTTTTGTGAATGCATGTCTTGTGTGTGTGTGTATATATATATATATATATATATATATATATATATATATATAATTTTCTACTTCATGTGTTTAATTAAAAGCAGGGTTAAACTGACTGACCCTTTGCCCCTTTCTTGGCTTTAGGTGCACAGAATATTTTAGGACCGTGTTGTGCCCCACAGTAAAGCAATGGAAAGTTTTCCACTGCAGGAGCTTATGAGCTGCAGGATAGGTGACATTAAACACCACCTGTATGGTTTTCAGAGATCGTGAGCTGTACAAACCACTGGCATGTTGTGAGAAACCGTGCGTGTATATGTGTGAAACTCAGGTTCCTCAATCCTACTGAGTTTCAGCTATAATTTTATGATGGAAATCAGAAGCATACCAAGATGAAACTTCAGGAATTTGATTATCACACCATAATGACGAATTAAACTAAGATACAACCCACACTATTACAACTTCTGCCACACTATTATCCTCTCATTTTCTCCCTCTCAGTCACTCACTCGCTCACTGCTGTTCGCTCTGTCTGTGATGTGTCTTTCTGTATTTCTTGCTTACTCGCTCTCCTCCATGCTCTCTAATCAATCCCCTCCTCTGAATCTCATTACTATGTAATCCTGACCTCTCTTAGGAGAAGGGCCTTTGTAATTAGGGGGCTGTGAATTCTCTGGCAGTGTGTCTTAGACACCCACCCCCTCTCTCTATACACGCACACACAAATACACACACGCTCTACGCTCCCACCCGCTTGGCTGCTAACAGGAGGAATGTGACACAGGGTTGACACGAGAGCTGGGAGGGTCGTTGTGGGTCAGGAGGGTAGAAGGTCGCCATCGGGTAGCGACAGGCTGAGAAAGGGGGAGGGTCGTTTCTGTCAGCTCTGCTCGCACACTGGGCTTTAATGGGCAGCCCCTCCATGGCACTCAATGAGCCCAAACAATCAGTCTCCAAAGCTCACTCTGGAACTGGTGTCAGGTTACGCTTGAGTTTCCACAGTGACCTGCTCCCTTGTGGCACCAGGGGAGGTTTTGATGCTTGGCGCTATATTCAAATGCAGCAGACATGGAATACAGATGCACTTTGTGTCGGACAGAATGCTTGTACGTCTTTTTTCCTGTAGATAAGAAAAGGTCTTCTGTAGCTCCTAATGGCCACTGTGAAAGTGAATATAGAACCTGTGGTGCGGTCATTGCAGATTTTAGAGTTTTACTGCCTTGAAAACATTCAGATACTTTGTAACATGAGAACTGACAATACAAACGTAACATTGTCATGCCTGTAAGATGCCCTAAAATCGAAAACTGAAATCGAGCCTGTCTTCTATCCTGAGATAGATATTACTGTCTTGCAAAAGGAACAGTAACCAAGTTAGAGGGTGAGAAAGAGAAATTTTCAGGGAGGAAGATGAAAGATGTTATATCTCACTACGATGTTCTTGCTTCCTCTGCTATTTAGGTGCATAAAGGTTAAAGATAATCTGGCATTGCTGTAAGGTATTCCAGACCTATGTGTTTGAGGGGTTCTGGGGTAACGGATTTGGGTATCAGGACTAGATGGTTGCATCTTACTGAGTGAGGTGGCAGGTCGATAGAGGTTAGTGTCTATCGATCCAGAGCTGCAATTCAGATTGGCCAACAGACTCCCTTGGGACTCCCCCACCCCACCCCCACCCCGACTCTCTTTCTCTCTACTTTCCTCTCTGTCTCATTATCTCTTCCCACCATCTCTCTCTATTTCACTTACTCTTCTCTTATTTCCATTCTGCTTGTTTGCTAGAATCTTTTTCTCTTACAGATCACATCTCCACTTTTGTTTTTTGTACCTTTTTTATGCTCCTTTATGTGTGTGTGTGTGTGTGTGTGTGTGTGTGTGTGTGTGTGTGTGTGTGTGTGTGTATTCTATCCACATTCAATGAATATGAGCAATTACGCACTCTGATTGGCTATTCTACGACTAGGATATCAGCTCATATACCATGAGTAGAGAAAAACAAAATGGAGGAGCACATCAAGTCAGATATATCACTTTGTTATCAAGTATTTAAAAGAAACAGAAATGGCTAAAAGAATATACTTTTTCCCCCAATATCTCCTGTTCCGGCGGCACGGTGGTGTAGTGGTTAGCGCTGTCGCCTCACAGCAAGAAGGTCCGGGTTCGAGCCCCGTGGCCGGCGAGGGCCTTTCTGTGTGGAGTTTGCATGTTCTCCCCGTGTCCGCGTGGGTTTCCTCCGGGTGCTCCGGTTTCCCCCACAGTCCAAAGACATGCAGGTTAGGTTAACTGGTGACTCTAAATTGACCGTAGGTGTGAATGTGAGTATGAATGGTTGTCTGTGTCTATGTGTCAGCCCTGTGATGACCTGGCGACTTGTCCAGGGTGTACCCCGCCTTTCGCCCATAGTCAGCTGGGATAGGCTCCAGCTTGCCTGCGACCCTGTAGAACAGGATAAAGCGGCTACAGATAATGAGATGAGATGAGATCTCCTGTTCCACACTCCAGCCCAGTTGGTGGTGGTAATGCACCTTTAAGTTGGTTTGCCAACTGCCAAAAAACCCGAAAGAAGAAGAAGAAAATGGTGGAGCGTGTTACTGAACCAAAACTCTACTCGAAAACAAAACCCCCCAAAATACGAAAAAAGTAACAAAATATGGAATGAACATATTTGATGGTAAGAACGTATCTTCTTTTAGTTTTCAAGAATTATTATTATAGCATTTTTCAGAAATAGCTACTGTCATTTCGCCGGGTTGTTTACACTCTAAGTGGAAATGATCTTGTCGGACGTTTTGTATAAAGTTTTTATTTATCGAATTTGCATATAATAAAAATAAAATGCTCTGTTTCTCAAAATCCACTGAATCTGGATAGAATAAAACAGTTATTCCACTCAATCTTGTTGTACATAGCTTATAGCCGATTTGGTGCTATACTCCTCATCAGCTATCAGCTCATGTACAACTCGATTTTTTGGAATAACTGTTTAAAAAAACATTTTTTATTTTATTCTTTTTATATGCCAATATATATTTGGTATGGTAAAGCATTTATCACTTTGTAATGTTGCCATTCCTTCTCATAACATTCATCTCATCTCATTATCTCTAGCCGCTTTATCCTTCTACAGGGTCGCAGGCAAGCTGGAGCCTATCCCAGCTGACTACGGGCGAAAGGCGGGGTACACCCTGGACAAGTCGCCAGGTCATCACAGGGCTGACACATAGACACAGACAACCATTCACACTTACATTCACACCTACAGTCAATTTAGAGTCACCAGTTAACCTAACCTGCATGTATTTGGACTGTGGGGGAAACCGGAGCACCCGGAGGAAACCCACGCGGACACGGGGAGAACATGCAAACTCCGCACAGAAAGGCCCTCGCCGGCCCCGGGGCTCGAACCCAGGACCTTCTTGCTGTGAGGCGACAGCGCTAACCACTACACCACCGTGCCCCCCCTTCTCATAACACTTAAAAGATATTTAGGGACTGAAGACCCCAAGTAATGAGACATTTCGGGTGTTATTTTGTCCCATTCTTCGCTGCACATTCTCTGCTGGGGAGAGAGGGGACAGGCACCCTCTCCTTCCACAGCCATGCCTTTGTAATGTGTACAGAATGTGGTTTTGCTTTGTCTTGTTAAAATATCCATGGAAAAATTGTCATCTTGAAGGCAGCATATGTTGCTCCAAAATCTCAATGTACTTTTCTGCTTTAATGCTGCCATCACAACGTGATGGGAACTGACACAACCCCATACCATGACACACACTGGCTTTTGGCTTTTGGACTTGTTTTATATATATATATATATATATATATATATATATATATATATATATATATATATATATATATATATATATATATATGCAGAGAGAGAGAGATTGATGTTGGTTATTTTTGGTTGTTTGTGTGTTTTTCCCCCCATATAAATGAATGCATGAATGCCTACTATTAAAACATTTTACAGAAAAAAGCTTCTTGCATGCAATAGAAAGCTTCCCTGCTGAGTTTTAGGGTTGTGTTCCATGTGTTACCTCCTCTCATCCCCCCATCTGTCCTGGCCCTGTATCTCCTGGTGCTCTCTGCAGGCAGCCCTCCCCCTCTACCTTTATGGACCCTCCTGGCAGAGGCTCTTTGTAGCAGGGCTTGGGTTTGGGGGATGTGGGTACATAGGACACTAATGCCATCTGACAGCACTGGCCAGAGTAAAGGGCAGGCAGCCAGTGTTAACAGCTGAGCGGAAGGGAGAAGCACAGCACAAATGACACAGTGCTTTTTCAAACCATGTGTATGTTCGCAAACGTGATGTGCTTGGCACGTTTTAAATGAGGGTGCTCATGTGCTTTTATGTGTACGTATATATGTGCTTTCTTTCTGAATGCATGCTCCCCTGAGATCTTGGAGCCAGTTTGTGATGCACTTCAAATACCTTTTTTGTCACACAATGGTTACCAAATCCACAAGGGCAAACTTATCAAACTGCTGCACAATGCAGCGTCATAGTTGTAGAACTACCTTTTCTGTACACATGAGCTAACAGACATTTGTGATAGGCTGGGACTGCAGTGACTGACATAAGAGAGAGGAATGTCATCCTTCACACCAAGAGAGCTGAGCCAATTATGCTCTCTTGGACAGATGGCTATGGCATTGCCAGGACTGAAGCTCACAATTGCTCAGACAGTTTCTTAGGGGCTCTACAAAATGCCTCTTCATGCCCTTACACATATAGTCCACAATCTTGGACTAATAGGCTGCCGAGTAAATATCATAGCACATTCTTGGTGAAGTGTGTAGGGCGTAGTAAACTGCCACAGTTTGTCTGTTTTGTCACTGTACCAGCAGCAACTAAGTCATGGGAGCATGCCATCCACCAACCACATGTCACTGCAGCCTCTGACACTTACCTGCCAATCATCCCCATGTGAGTGACAGGCTGCCTGACAGCGGCCCCAACCCTCAGAGCAGTGACTAAGACAGGCCTGTGGTGGCTTTGAAATGGCTGTCTGTGACTAAGGGGGGAAAACACAGTCACACACACAGCAAAATGAGAGCCCAACCATGGGCCGCATGGCGTGTGTGTAAGCTCAACCCAATTTCACTTTAATAGGTCTGTTAGATGGCTGCCAGCCATACGCACACTCACTCACTCTCACTAGCCCTCCCGAAGGCCACTGAATTGTGCTCCTTTGTATGGGAAGAGATGCATTGATATGGTAATAAGAGGAAGGGGGCTTGTATTAATATAACACTGGAATCCATAGCTTTAAAACCATTGCTGCTAAAGGCAAAATAGTGGGAAAATAGGCTGAGAGAGAAACAAGAGGGGAGAAAGAACAAACAAAATTATGAGTGGGAGTTTCCTTAACTAGTGCTTTGCTCAGATATTTCTCGGCCTCCCGTCAGATCCCAGTTTTTCAAGCATGCAGCAGGGAAAGAGGCCCCTGCCTCTCTATTCATCAAAGGCTGAAAAGAGGGTTATTAGAAAGCCACGAAGAGGGAAGGCAAGCCCTGCGCTCTCCTCTGATCTCTCCTTTTCATCCCTTGCTCCACACTCCTCTTATGAATTCTCTCTGTTGTGATGGACAGGTTGGTGGGAGCAGCGTCAGGCCTGCTGGCTGCAGAGGAAGAGCTGACTGGAGGTGGTGACAAGCACACAAAGAGGAAGAAGACAGCCAGTAGCACCTATGACCACATCAGTGGCACACAGGTGAGTGGCCCACCAGAGTGAATAGATATGGCAGTCACATTCCTCTTGTCAATGTGAAATGGGAAGGGAAAGGCTATAAAATGTATATTTATATTAATATCAATGAGGAAAAAGCTCATCTAATAGTTGCAAAGGCAGATTTAACTCCTAATTTTACTTTTGGACCTTCTCCTTTCCACTTCTCCTCTTCTCTCTTCTTGATTCTTTATACAAATGAAGGTTCCTTGTAGGCAGAGAGGCAGACCAAGACTGCTGAGCTCCAAGATGGCCCAGCTTAAGCAGAAGGCCAATGCCAAGCGTGGATCTAGACTAGAGAGCATATTTTGTCACAGAGAGAAGCCTACTTCTGGCTCCTCTACAGAGCAGGCACACAGAAACATGACTGGATGTCAGAGTGAAACAGGTATGCTCACAGCTATCTGCCCCATGGCACCTCCCAATAATCCAAGCTCAGTCATGTTTATGCAGTTCTGGAGCGTTGCATGATATTATGATGATTTATTATTAGTTATTTTATCGCCATGAATTTAAGTGAAATAATTCTTCTTTCGCTCTATTTCTTATCAAATTAAAGTATACTGGTTGGTTAGTCCTGGTTCTTGAAGAGATTTAAAAAATATATATATATACTCCTATCCAACAGGGAGCACTGACCCAACAGTGCATCAGAATATAGATGGCCAGAGGATAATGATGCGGAGAGGATGCAGGGCAAAGATCAGCCATGGACATGCCTCCTCTCCCCTGCAGACTCGAACCCAGCAGATGATGACCAGCAAGGCCTTAACCAACAGCAAGCGGGAGGTGACAGGGAAGGACAGCTCTTCCTTGGACAGCGAGTTGTCCGAGCCAGGTGAGTTATGACCTATCTGCAGAGGGAATGAGATGTATCCTGCCATGTCGAACAGCACACCTTCGACATCCCTGCTCATCTGTCATACTGTTGAAAATGTTAATGATTTGTAGTCTATCCAAAACCTGAGCTACAATGCTAGCTGGCCTTGCACTGCTTTCAGAATGTCACACCCAAAGGAAAAAGGGGGAGAGTGGAAGTGCCCTTACTGTGCTCCAATCCCTGTTTTAATCAGCACTTATAAGAGATAGTGGTCTCTAAATGAACAAAATGCCAATGAAGCCAAAGCAGTAATAAATATTAATGTGAGCTAAGCCCATGGTTCAACTGAGCCTTCTTGGTAGCGTTCTGTTAATTACCATGAACGTTATCCTTTTCACATTTCACAGGCATGTGAGAGTGTTGACGAGTGCCCTGTAAGTGACAAGTGTGTCGCCACTGTGTTGACACTTGACACTGTTACCACTGTGCCATCTCTGCTCTGCTCCATGTGAGACACGCTGTCCCCAGTGGGCAACTGCCAATAGATATCTGTGACTCTGGAGCGTGTGTATATGAGCATGCATGCGCACACACACACACATACACACACTTTAGAGAGGGCACAGCTAGTTGCTGGTGGTCAGTAAACACCAAGCAGCAAACCTGTCAGTGACTTGGCCTTAGTGACTGCAGTTGTTTCAAACATTGACAGCAACAGCCACATCCCAGGATTTGAACTTTGCTAAGTATCAAACATCATATGAAGATAAGTGTCACTGCAGTGCTTTTATACTAATTGCCTCTGATATCCTCTGAGTATTGAAGTCATTTAGGATGTCAGTCCATTAAATTGATCCTTTATCCTACAGAAGAGGAAGACGATGGCATCTATGACATCGAAGAAGTGCCAGAGGACATCAAAAATCTATCTTCTAAATCGCACCCGTCTGGAGCTTGTGCTCCCTCCTCTTCTACAGTAAAGCTAGCTGGTGGTCAGAATGCCAAGAGCAACAAGCAGAGACAAGGATTTGGTAAGTTTTACATTCTTCCAGGTGAAGTCTTCAATAAATAAAAAAGACCTGTTCATAACTTTTCTCACTTTCTGTCCACTGCACTTTAGGGTCTGTCACTGCCTTGCTTGTGAAGGGGGAAATGAAGCACAGAAAAAGGGGCCCCTGTAGGCCATCACTGCTCAGTGAAGACAGGAATTGTCTACCGATGGAGAAGAGACAAAATGCACTCAGGTGGAGGGGAGTTTCACAAGAGAGCAGTGTACATCGTAATAAGGTTCTCAAATGCATCCCCAATCCATTGGAAATGACAGCTAGGAAGGATTCTGTAGTCCTTGGAAAGGTAAGTAGAGTGTATTTCTGAAATAACGTAACCAGTTTTTATCTAACCAGAGATCCAATAGAGCTCTTTAAATTTTTGACCACTTGTGTCCTGGATTTAGACCTGATTTAAGTCACAATTGTCATGACTCAACTTGGACATGAGAATATGAAACTCAGATTTTGACTTAGGCTTGAAGACATATACAGAATATGCATGCACTAGTATATGTTATATGTTCTATGAATATAAATGTTTTCCAACTGTTACTCAAAGTGCACTACCTTAAGGTACAAGAATGGTGCCAAAATGTTTTTAATTTTGCCAAATGTTTTGTTTATTTTTGCTCCGCTAGCAGAAATAGACCCCAAAAAAGACAGACTTACTTTATATCCCATCGCCTAGCTAGTTCACATTGATTTGTACCTTCCCATTAAAGGTGCATCTTGTGAAATTGGCTTCTGTTCTTCCTTTACATCTTCATCTGACGAGCTTTCATATTTTATATCAACAGTTATATTCATGTAAAATGTATTGTTTGCCATGTTTGCTGATGATGTCGCTAACTCCTCTGTTTGTGAATGTTTCAGAAGAGAAGTTGCTTGCTAGAAACTGTGCCATCTCAGACTGAAGATATCAACTGGAATAGAAAGTTGAAACTCAAACAGGTGAAACTTTGATTTTCCCTTGCTATCATCCATCCATCCATCCATTATCCATAACTGCTTATCCTGTGCAGGGTCACAGGCAAGCTGGAGCCTATTCCAGCTGACTGTGGGTGAGAAGCGGGGTGCACCCTGGACAAGTCGCCAGATTATCACAGGACTGACACATAGAGACAAACAACCATTCACACCTACAGTCAATTTAGAGCCACCAATTAGCCTAACCTGCATGTCTTTGGACTGTGGGGGAAACCGGAGCACCCGGAAGAAACCCACACAGACACGGGGAGAACATGCAAACTCCACACAGAAAGGTCCCCGTCGGCCACTGGGCTTGAACCCAGAACCTTTTTGCTGTGACGTGACAGTGCTAACCACTACACCACCGTGTCGCCCCTCACTTGCTATCAGTACATTCAATTTCAGAGTTTAGAAGCAACATTATCTTATAATAATGGAGGTGCAGCACCACAGAGCATTTGTTGTCATTCTGTTACCATGGCAGCCTAGGTCTGACTGACTTGGCCTCACGGTACCCATAAAAAAACTCATCGCGCTGAGAGGGATTATGTAACCTTGTATCACGTGAACCATCAGAAGCTCTCATAAATCTCCTCACAATAAAGATAAGATGGGTTCTGCCTGCTATTTCACAGGCTGAATCATTCATTGTTTAAATAAATCAGGCAATAGTTTTGAAATGGCTGTCACCCTCAATGTCTATGAGGACATTGTCAAGGTGTTGCAAAAGAATCCTGACTACCCAATCAGAGTGTGTGTGGAGGGGAATTCCTGCTTCAAGCAAGTGACTAAAGAACAAAAACATGAGCCTACACACAATTCCTCATCAATGCTTTGCCCTGAAGACAGCAATAAAATCTTTTGCAATAGTGAAACTGCTGTCACTATAATATATGGTGGGCTTTTAAGCAATGTTATGAAACACAAAATGTACACAAGAATAAACCTGCTAGAGTTGCCTGTAATAGTGCAATAATTCCTGCATGAATAAGTCTGTATTTGTGCATGAATACATCTGTATTAAGAGTCCTGAATCATATCGCACTTTTCCACTGGACACTCATCTGAACCCAGAACTCGCTGTACCCAAGGGTTCTCATCACCTTATAGCACCCATTATAATGTTCTCTGATGGCTGTGGTGTAGTAAGCATTGATTATTAGTAAATTAGTACTTCGTACCTTGGCATGACTATTAGCCAAATTCAGCATGGGTACTTGGTTACAATATGGGTCATTAGGCAATGTAAATAATAACAGATTTATTTTAAATCAAGGCATTGTGACTAAAACCTTTATGCTGTACACTATAATCAGTAAGTCTAGTCCATGTTTACCCTGTGAATGAAGAATGGTAATGCATACTTGTGTGAGTGATGATGTGTCCTCTGGGCCTAACACTCTGGTTTGTGACTCTTAGGATGCCAAAAGGCGAGGCATGAGGCAGCTGCTGGAGAGCTTCGCTGCAGAAGAGGGATTCCGCATGGATGATGACAGCAGCTTTTCTGAAGGAGAGGAAGAACTGGAAGACGAGGAGCAACATAAGAATACAGTGCCAGGTAAATAAGCTCACAAGCCCAGTTGAACACATTCAAATGTGTTTCTTTGGGAACCTGATACTTCTCTCATGCATCAATGCCCCAAACCTGAAAAAACATCCAAACACTTTAACTAAAGGAAAATATGTCGGATATTTTTTCATTATCAGTTTAGACCATTAATTTACAGCTGGAATATTCAGTTTTGGATATCTTTCCAGCAAAAAAAATGTTTAATGTTTCTCACACTTGTCAAATCTTGTAAAGGCAGTTGTAAATACAGGAAGAAGATTTTTTTTGGAGTTGTCATGGACAACATAACATTGTTCTCATGAATATAAAATTGTTCTCATAAAATGCACATTTTTCTCAAGCCAGAAATGTGAACAGTTCTTGGTTCCAGACCAAAAGCTCTTTGAAATCTGAATCTATTACACTGGAAATGCACAAAATTATTCAAAATGATGTACTGGCTCCACATTTGGCACCAGAATCTTGTTGGTGGAAAAGGATTAATAGTGCTCACTGCAAAGTTCCCAGATTTAGTTGTTGCATTAATTCAGACTCTAAGAGACACTTATTTTATACTTGTCCATCCAGCCACCAAACACTTCAACACAGTAAGTGGTGTGACTCTTATATGCTTCTGCCTCTGTGCTGTGTCCAGCTCTGCCTAACTGTGTCCTTACCAAAGAAGCTCTGCGAGACGGACTGAAAGTGCTGATCTCCAAGGAGGATGAGCTGCTATATGTTGCCTATGTGCACACGCTGGACTTACCTGACATGTAAGGCTCTTACTTCTCTCGGTTCTTGTAGATGTACTGAATCAGCATTGTGAAATCAGTGGATGAAATGTGGGCAAATGTAAATGTTGAAGAGTAAACAGTATAATCCTCCATGAAATATGAGCATGCTGTAAAACACATATTATGCATAGCCTTACTCTGTCTCCCCCCCCCCCCCCCCCCCCCCCCCCAATCCTCGGTATCACAGTTACAGCGTTGTCATTGAAGGAGAAAGAGGAAACAGGCCAAGGATCTATTCTCTGGAACAGTTGCTTCAGGAAGCGGTAAATTTTAAACTGTGCTTTTCACACAAAAACTTGACACATGCGCCAGAGCTAATGCACACCCACATTACAGACCAACACACCCACAGACCCACGTGTCTGCTCAAGTAGTTTGGAGCAGAACATCTGTTTGGGTGCATGTGTGCATGAGCGTGTAAATTGTTATGATTGGTATATATGATTGGTTCAAATCTGACTTAAGGCATTTACATATGCCCATTTTATTGCTAATTTTTTATCTCATTGCACACAAATTCCTCAGCATAGAAAAATTCAAACATCTGGTTGGAATAGAGGTGGAGATACAGTATGTTGGGAGGTGTGTGTGTGTGTGTTCTTGCATAGACGATCCAGTATATTTCAGGAAGAGCCCAGTTCATGGCTTTGTGCTGCACTCAGTGTGTTGCTCCAGGTTACAGATGTAATTCAGACCACCAGTTCAGTATGTCCCTCCATATAGTGTTACAGGTGCATAGTGTAGATGACTGTTCATGGTGAGTTCTGCTCTACCCCTCAGGGTCACTTTACAGATGGACTTGTTTTACTGTTTTTATTGTTTATTTATCTATTTATATGTATGAAAATGTTAAGGGCTGAAACAGTGGGTTATGCTTACATGTATAGATGATCTGTGCGAGTGGGGAGAGGGGAGCTGTGTGTACACCATAAACCAACAAAGCATTTTTGGTACATGTTCATTTGAATGCATTAGATGCATGGCTCCTATCATTCATCCTGCTCTGTTTCTAATGGAAAAAAAGGTCTGTCTTACTTCCCGAGAAAGCTTTTGACATGAGGGACAGTCTATTGTGAACCCAGCTCCCAACCCCCAGCCTCTCAATGACACAGACAGAATCAGATTGTGAATTGGATTTCTCAAATGTGAAATATCAATGCAGAAACTATCTAAAGATATCACTTCATGATACAGTCCACGAACCACTATACCACATTATTATATTATGAATAGCAGAAACAAAAATAACCGCCTTGGTGAAAATTGTCATTTTTGGTTCCATATATTGTGTGTCTGTGATTTTTCTGGAGCCACAGAGCTGATATGCTGTATTTTTATGGTGAATACTTTGATGTTTTCCTTAGTGCTCTTCCCCTGCAGCCTGTCCTACCTGTGAGCTTGCCATTGTTCTCATCAGCAATCTGATCAGTCTGGTGTGTGCGTGCATGTGCGTGTGCGTGTGTGTGTGTGAGCATTATTTCCAGTAGAAGAATGACTGCCTCTAGACACACACACACACACACACACAAAATTTGTCCTTCAGGTGTTAAATTTTTCCTTCAGGTGACTTCTGGTGACCGCCCATTGTGTTATATAGAACCAAACTAACACTTTAACTTCAGAGCATTGTGTATTATAATGCAGTATGATAGACAGACATGTATGTAAGCTAGTTAACAGTTATTCCATGAAATCGAGTCGTACATGAGCTGATAGCTGATGAGGCGCATAGTGCTGAGTTGGCTATAAGCCATGTGCGATGAGATTGAGTGGAATAACTGTTTTATTATATCCAGAGTCACTGGATTTTGAGAAATGGAGCCTTTTTATTTTCTGCAAATTCGATAAATAAAAATTTTGTACAAAACGTCCGACAAAATAATTTCTGCTTAGAATGTAAACAAACTGGCAAAATGACAGTAGCAATTTGTGAAAAATGCGATAATAATAATTCTTGAAAAATAAAAAAAGATACGCTCTTACAATCAAATATTTTTATTCCATATTTTGTTGTTTTTTTGTATTTTTGGGGGTGTTGTTCTTCTATAGGGTTTTTTTGGTGGTTGGCAAACCAGCTTAAAGGTGCATTACTGCCACTGACTGGGCTGGAGTGTGGAACAGGAGATACTGGGGGGGGGGACAACTATATTCTTTCTTTTAGATATTTCTGTTTCTTTTAAATACTTGATAACAATTCTTGGGGTTTTGGTTTCGAGTAGAGTTTTTATTTAATCCTGGGTTGGTTCAGCAACACGTGCTGCCATTTTGTTTTTCTCATGGTATATGAGCTGATGGCCTAGTAGTAGAGTAACCAATCAGGGCGTGCGATTGCTCATATCCAGTGAATGTGGATAGAATAAATTAACATGGCTATCAGACAGACAGACATTAGTTCCCTTATTCAGTATCCTTTTATATTCCCATGCTGGTTTTCGGTTTCTTATCATCCATTTGCTCTTCCAACATCACTACCTGCAAATCTGGCCCAAAACTAAATCCTCTGCCTGCCTGCTCTATCAGTGGTGCCTCACCACAGCAACCACATTTGTGCCAAGCCTGAAAAAGCTCTTGGTGCCAGGACAGGCTGTGTAGTAGGAGGAAATTTGGCAAATTCACAATAAAGTTATTGATTTGGGCTCCTTTATTTAATTGTTCTCAAGCAGCCGCCTATTCACTGATGCTGATTTCCTGTCTTTTGATATCAAATTTGGACTCAAAAAGTGTCATGTGGAACAAAATCACAAAGCAAGCTCATAGTATACAGACTTGCCCATGGGCAGGTTCAGAGGGCTGTGTTCGTGCGTGTGCGTGTGTGTGGCTTAAAACAAATGTGTTTTTAGCTGCATCCGTATCCCGATCTTACTGAAAGCAACTGCTGTTTTTTTTTTCTATTCCAGACACCTGTTATATTATTATTACAACCCCGATTCCAAAAAAGTTGGGACAAAGTACAAATTGTAAATAAAAACGGAATGCAATGATGTGGAAGTTTCAAAATTCCATATTTTATTCAGCATAGAACATAGATGACATATCAAATGTTTAAACTGAGAAAATGTATCATTTAAAGAGAAAAATTAGGTGATTTTAAATTTCATGACAACAACACATCTCAAAAAAGTTGGGACAAGGCCATGTTTACCACTGTGAGACATCCCCTTTTCTCTTTACAACAGTCTGTAAACGTCTGGGGACTGAGGAGACAAGTTGCTCAAGTTTAGGGATAGGAATGTTAACCCATTCTTGTCTAATGTAGGATTCTAGTTGCTCAACTGTCTTAGGTCTTTTTTGTCGTATCTTCCGTTTTATGATGCGCCAAATGTTTTCTATGGGTGAAAGATCTGGACTGCAGGCTGGCCAGTTCAGTACCCGGACCCTTCTTCTACGCAGTCATGATGCTGTAATTGATGCAGTATGTGGTTTGGCATTGTCATGTTGGAAAATGCAAGGTCTTCCCTGAAAGAGACGTCGTCTGGATGGGCGCATATGTTGCTCTAGAACCTGGATATACCTTTCAGCATTGATGGTGTCTCTCCAGATGTGTAAGCTGCCCATGCCACACGCACTAATGCAACCCCATACCATCAGAGATGCAGGCTTCTGAACTGAGCGCTGATGACAACTTGGGTCGTCCTTCTCCTCTTTAGTCTGAATGACACGGCGTCCCTGATTTCCATAAAGAACTTCAAATTTTGATTCGTCTGACCACAGAACAGTTTTCCACTTTGCCACAGTCCATTTTAAATGAGCCTTGGCCCAGAGAAGACGTCTGGACTTCTGGATCATGTTTAGATACGGCTTCTTCTTTGAACTATAGAGTTTTAGCTGGCAACGGCGGATGGCACGGTGAATTGTGTTCACAGATAATGTTCTCTGGAAATATTCCTGAGCCCATTTTGTGATTTCCAATACAGAAGCACGCCTGCATGTGATGCAGTGCCGTCTAAGGGCCCGAAGATCACGGGCACCCAGTATGGTTTTCCGGTCTTGACCCTTACCCTCATTATTGACCTAATGAATTGCAGTTTGGTCCTCCAGCTGTTCCTTTTTTTGTACCTTTAACTTTTCCAGCCTCTTATTGCCCCTGTCCCAACTTTTTTGAGATGTGTTGCTGTCATGAAATTTCAAATGAGCCAATATTTGGCATGAAATTTCAAAATGTCTCACTTTCGACATTTGATATGTTGTCTATGTTCTATTGTGAATACAATATCAGTTTTTGAGATATGTAAATTATTGCATTCCGTTTTTATTTACAATTTGTTCTTTGTCCCAACTTTTTTGGAATCGGGGTTGTATTATTATTATTATTATTATTATTATTATTGTATATTTTAGTATTGTATTATTGTATTATTATATATAGGTTTTGGATGTGCAACTGGAGACAGTGGATGCACTTACTGATGGAACAAGAGTGTGTGCATACTGGAGTGAGCGCTCAAGGTGCCTGTACCCTGGATATGTCCGCAGAGGTTCGAGAAGAACTCTCTCCATTTTTCTTAACACACTTTTCTGTTTATTTTTGCGAGAGCTGACTCTCTTCACTTACTGAAATTTAAAAATGGATGATATCATGCACAGGTGGTCCTGGAGATGAGCAGAAAGAAGGCTCTGTTATGGTGGAGTTTGATGATGGAGATCGTGGCTGGATTTCCCTCCCTAACATTCGCCTTCTTCCACCTGGCTACCAAATATATTGTAAGTGTGCAGCATGTCCTGACTTTAAGGACATGTTAAAAGGAAACTCATTGTGCAAATGAAAACACATATATTTGGATGAAAATATGTAACTCTTATGTCATATGATCTGTGGACTTCAGGCGCCGAGCCTTCCCCAGCCCTCCTGTCTTCTCCAACTCGCCGCAGACGGAAAAGCTCCACTCAAGAGAAGAGCTCTCAGCAGATTGATGTTTCTTCTGAATGGCATGGCAACACAGAACCAGGGAAAACAATCAAGGCCAAGCCAGGTAATTGACTACAATTATAGAGATCTATATATACTTGAGGTTCATGCAGTCCTGTGCAGTATATTTAGTACACGTTTGTGTCCACAGTGCAATGTGGAAAAAGGAAAATGTGTCTCTATTTTACAATTTATCTACAAAAAAAAAGTAGGTGAAATCTCATCTCATTATCTCTAGCCGCTTTATCCTTCTACAGGGTCGCAGGCAAGCTGGAGCCTATCCCAGCTGACTACGGGCGAAAGGCGGGGTACACCCTGGACAAGTCGCCAGGTCATCACAGGGCTGACACATAGACACAGACAACCATTCACACTCACATTCACACCTACAGTCAATTTAGAGTCACCAGTTAACCTGACCTGCATGTCTTTGGACTGTGGGGGAAACCGGAGCACCCGGAGGAAACCCACGCGGACACGGGGAGAACATGCAAACTCCACACAGAAAGGCCCTCACCGACCCCGGGGCTCGAACCCAGGACCTTCTTGCTGTGAGGCGACAGCGCTAACCACTACACCACCGTGCCGCCCAGTAGGTGAAATAGTTTCAAAAATAGTGTCAAAAATTTGGGTGGGTGTGTTTTGTAACAAGACACCTGTATAAGAGGTTTTGTTCTTTCTGCATCTCAGTCCCAGGACAAGTGTATGATGTCTGGCAGGGCTTTAATAGAAATGTCAGAAAAAGGGGAAAAGATTAACCAAGCAACCTGGCAGCATTAGAATATACATCAGAAACATATCAGGAGTACTTCAGTGGTTTATGCTTGTTGATGTTTAGCAGTTAATCCACACACACTACTGACCATTGACCTGAGCCTTTTTTGTTTCATTTCATATTTATGGTCCAGTTTATAGTTGTTGAAGTTACATAGATAATATATAGACTATTAATTTGTCCCTCTTTCTTTCACTTTATTTGGATAGCTATAAATTAAACTTCATTATACCACAATGCGGTTGAATACTTGAATCTGATTGGTTAGAAGGTCTGCATTATTTTTGTATTTCTGCACAGATCAGAAAGTAGTTCCAACTGTAATATGAACAAGGTTAATATTTATGTGCTTTATCTAATACGTCATTGTTTCTATAGTAACAGCTCATATTGCGGCCTCCGATGCAGTTCAATTTGCGTGGAGCCACTATAACAGGAGCAGTGATTTGTTAATGACGCGTGGATGACTTTTCCCACTTAAACGTTTATTGTCTTTAAGCGTTTAACATATCCACAACCACGGTCAAAAAACTGTCCCTTCTACTCCTGCCAGCTGATTCAAAACCACCCGTTCCCTACTACCTGTATAGGTGAGCTGAGAAGTCAAAGTAGGTGGAGCTATGAGGTGGAGCTATGTGAATCTGTGCCTGCATCACCAAAGCACCCCATGACACAGACAGACCTAGGCCATATCACTGTTAATCATACTACCAAAATACAAAATAATATAAATAGCACAAATGGCTCCAACAGCTCATACACAGGGACTTATACGGTGAATGCGCCATATAATCTAAGACTAATAATAAATGGATTTTAAAAGATGTGTTGTTTAACAAAATAAAACACATAAGCATTGATGTGGTAACATTTTGTCTTAAGAAACTTGTATTTAACACTGATAGAAGGAGTCTCAGTTGTAAGCAATTTGTAACAGTCCGAGTGCTTTGAAAAGTTTCCCAGCACAAGAAAGTCATCAGGATAGAGGAGTTTGTGCTTTCTTGCTGCTTTGTACAATGACAAGCTGCTTTCTTCCATTCATCCATCCATCATCGGTAGCTGCTTATCCTGTTCTACAGGGTCGCAGGCAAGCTGGAGCCTATCCCAGCTGACTATGGGTGAGAGGCGGGGTACACCCTGGACAAGTCGCCAGGTCATCACAGGGCTGACACATAGAGACAAACAACCACTCACACTCACACCTACGGTCAATTTAGAGCCACCAATTAACCTAACCTGCATGTCTTTGGACTGTGGGGGAAACCGGAGCACCCGGAGGAAACCCACGCAGACACGGGGAGAACATGCAAACTCCACCCAGAAAGGCCCTCGCTGGCTGCTGGGCTCGAACCCAGGACCTTCTTGCTGTGAGGCAACAGTGCTAACCACTACACCACTGCGCTGCCTGCTGCTTTCTTTTATTTATTTATTTTGTGTGTGCGTGTGAAAGAGAGAGAGAAGCAAGCCTGGTTAGGCAGTCAGTTTTTTTAAATCAAGACATCAGTGAACACATAACCTAACTTATCTCTCAGACATTCCACATCATCAAATCTAACTATAAATCATTAAAATGCATGACGTTTGATACATTAATACATTTAAATATTGTAATCAGTGGCAACCTGCTGTGATATAAACAGAATAACACATTCCATACCATGCTGTGTTATGAAAATAATGCATACTTTGTTGTGTGCTATTCCTTACTTAAACTTTATTGTCTTTTTAGTGTTAAACCTTTGTATTTGACTCATTGCATTTTGTAATTTTATTGCTTAGTAATATTCCACCTGATTGTTATTTTCATTCTGTATGCATAGAGAGCTTTTTTTTTAAACATTTATTTTCTGTCATGGTTTACAAAAGCTAAATCACTTGGTGTTTAGTTTGCAAAAGAAATGAGCTTGCACTAACATAGCAAGTAGCTCCGTGTGAAATGGAGGAGCCTGAGGGCTTGGTTATAGCAGAAAGTTTACAGAATTGCCTTAGGACTAACTGAAGGCTGAAATCTGCCTACCCAACTATCTGTAGTCAGCAGATCGTATCTGCAAAAGCACAACAATAGAACAGATCAGGTTTACTTCCATTTGAAGTTCTCAGCCATATTAATTTCACACTGTTGTGCCTGTGTCTGTGAAAAAACCTCTTTGTCAAAAGAATTTAACAAATGCAAACGGGTCAAAGGATGCTTAATTTATTTAAGATTTTAATGTCTTTTTTGTTATTTTTATTTCTTTTATCTTTACAGGGAGACCCAAATCAGTCAATTTATCAACAAAAAGTGGTGTGCCTGAGAATGTAACTGGGAGTGCCCCCTCTCTTCTTACCTGGCCGTCTGTCACCATGTCTAGAAAGAGACCATCTCTGGATTTGTTCCAGTTCAATGGCCTGTCTAGGAAAACTCCAAAAGAGAAGGAGACAGACACATTCCCCTTGCTTGGCTCCACTATGGGTACACCAGCTAAGGGTATCTTTAGCACCTCCTTCGAGGTGGATTCTTTTAGCAGCATTGCTAATGGTTTTACAACCTTTGGTAATCAACAACCACCATCTGGGTTACAACTTGGTCAGAAGAGCACTTCAAATGTTCGGGGGAGAAAGACAGGAGACAGGAAAGAGTACCTCATCAAATTGGACCATGAAGGAGTAACTTCTCCAAAGACAAAAAATGGAAAAGCACTCATGCTTCTTGGAAATGGGGAGTTTGAATCTAGAGGAGGGAGAATGGAGAAAGGCTCTGGGACCAAAAACACAGGCGATCTGACCTCTCATATAGACTGCTCTCAGTCAATGTTACTGATGAAGGATGCCAAAAGAAGTAGTAGTCACCTCCTCAATGGTTCCTCTGACATGCAGAAACATTCTCAGGGTCTGGGGCTTGGTGAATATCCAGATTATGTGTTGAACTGCCACAGTGATTGTCTCAGCTCCTACTCAGACATGGATGAAGATGAAGAAGATGAAGAAGATGCTAGAAGTGTGGCGATGCGCAACCCAAGGCGCTTTCTCTCTCATCTGTCCATCTCCTCCTCTTCCTCAGGTTCCTCAAGCTCATCAAGTTCAGGCTCACTGTCCAGTTCTAGTGCCTGCTCCTCTGACAATGACTCCTCCTATAGCTCAGATGAAGAGGAAGCATCTCAACTTCTCCTGCAGGGTTGTCTGTCCTCCCATCGTGCAGTGCTTCAGCAACAGCAGCAGCAACATCCTGAGCCAACAACTGCCCCACCACAACACTCCTTTATTGCCAAAGCCATGGCTGTGACCAGCCCAAAGGCTTTGGTCAGCAATGGTACAGGCAAGCATCAAAGGAGAAAGGAGATACCCAGTAACTCCTTGTCTACAGCACAAACCAAATCTTCCAAGGACTGTCCCAAAAAGCAAAAGACAGACAGTTCTTCCAACTCATCTGCATTTGTGTCAGCACGTCAGATGTGGCGGTGGTCTGGAAACCCCACTCAGGTAAGTCTCATATAATAATCACTCTGACATAATGGAGTGTGGACAATTTTCAGATGTTAAATTTTTCATTTTCCAAGTATGCATCTGGTCCCTAATATAAAGTTGTTTATCGTCTTCAGAGGCGAGGTCTAAAAGGAAAGGCACGGAAACTCTTCTACAAGGCAATTGTCCGGGGTAAAGATATAATCAGAGTGGGCGACTGTGCTGTATTTCTGTCTTCTGGCCGTCCTCACCTTCCTTATATTGGCCGCATTGAGAGCCTGTGGGAATCTTGGGCCAGCAATATGGTTGTGAAGGTGAAATGGTTTTACCATCCTGAAGAGACTAAACTGGGCAAAAGGCACCGGGATGGCAAGGTACTCGATAAAAGTATTTAAAACCCTTCCATAAGAGTTAAGATCCAAGTTCATTCTGTCACTTTTGTACTAGTCAATAAACGTGAGTTTTAACTGGACTTTCTCTGCTTTCTCAGCATGCCCTTTATCAGTCTTGCCATGAGGATGAAAATGATGTCCAGACGATCTCCCATAAGTGTCAGGTGGTTAGCCGAGCTGAATATGAGCACCTCAGCCACCTGAGGAAGTCCAACAACAACAGTCAGGACCTCTATTACCTGGCTGGAACGTATGACCCCACTAGTGGCCAGTTGGTCACAGCTGAAGGAGTATCAATAATCTGCTAGCATTCTGTCATATGGATGTACTACTGAATAATTTTTTCCTCTTTGATATAGGATACCTAAAGGGCTGACAATCGATTTTTACTGTGTTCAGAATGGTCTCAGATCAAAGCCCCATAATTGGACACTAAACTAGCACTCTGTGGAAAAAAGAAGAGGAAGATGAGCTCTTTATTGGTGTACGTTGTAACTGCGCCTCACCTGTCTTTACTGGGTGACAACTGGGGCTGACACCTTCACAAACTCAACAGCCAAGGAAAGATGTTTTAATTCTCAGTGAAAATGATGAGGCACTGGACATATTCTAAGCAAGATTATATTAATTTATATTAACCGTGTTGAGGTCAATATTTCAGTTTTACTCTTCTGGAAGCCCTGAACAGATCTGGGTTCACTTTAGACTGATCATCCTTATCAGATCAACGTCATCAGGACTTTTATTTATCTCAGTTGGACCAAAACTATTGCGTGGTGTGTGTGTGTGTGTGTGTGTGTATGTACAGAGTTTGGCCACAAACAGAAGGAACTGGGTGTCAGGCTGTAGACTTAAAACTCTTCATGGCTTTACATGTCAAGAGTGCCACTGTCTTGACTACAACCCATTCTAATGACAACGCCTTCTGGGTATCCAGGGATTTTCCAGGAATTGTTTTTAATGCCCAGTCAACTGAAAATGGAAATAACTTTAAGTTAAATTTCTGAATTAATATTTCTTTGAAACAAAAAAAAGTTTTTTTTTTTCAATCAAGCCATACACTTCAGTACCTCTTACTTACTGTACCTTTTATTCAGGTGTATAGTTGTACAATTGTTTTATTTTATGTGTGTAAATATATAAATATATATAAAAGGTATTAACTGTAAATATAATATAAAGGAAGAGAGAACTATATTCCTCTTTATTGCGCTTGTGTTATTTTTTTAATGAGACAACTGTTAGGTTTGATTGGGATTTTTTACTTTTTTTTTTTTTGCTTTAGAGGAATGTGTGATCTACAAGTCACCACCTCAGCACTGTACATGACCTATTCTCTTTGAAACAGGTCATGATAAGTTAGTATATCCATTATACTGCATAAATGTGGCTGAACAGTCCACTGGGTGACTAATGCGGAACAGGCCATCTGTGTCCACATAATTGTTTTCTTTTCCACATTTGTTTTAACTTTTTCATTGACAGCCTTGTCACAGAATTCATTTGTGTATTGCATTGCCCTCTGTGTGGGTTATGAGTAGAACAAATGCAACAAAAGCCTTTATGGCACTTTTGCACTTCAGAAATGCAAGATAATGTGTTGCCAATGCATCCATGTTTTGCCAGATCCAAACAGTTGTGTCAGTAAAAAGTAAATGTACTAGTAGATAGATAGTTAGATAGATAGATAATTTAAGAAATCTGGCCTCCCAAGCAGAAACCAAAGCACCTCTAAGGGTTATTTTACAGATTGCAATAAATGAATGAAGTCTGTGTAAATAGATTATAAGGTATGGGAGATCTGCAATTTCATTGGCTGGTGAACTTTAGATAAATTGACAACGTTCATACTCTGTGGTGCAGTTTCTGTTTTTGTTTGCTTTAATAAGACTGAAACAGCTTTATGTTTCTGCAATGTTTTAATAATGTTGCTGGCAAGGATTTAGTGTTGGTAACAGCATTACTGTGAGGTTGGATGATGCAGCACACCAGCGGGCACTTCAGGCACTCTAAGGCTTCTGAAGGCCTGTGTCACATGATCATGAAGGACAATCAGAACCTGTTTGAGGGGGTGGTTTAAAATCGATCAAATCTCAATGTTGCCTCTCGTCACTTTTTTTATTCCTGCTTTGCCAAAAAAAATTGCATTTTAATTTCTTTTCTCCATTGTCTATGTCATATATTTTTGCCTGATATGCAAGCCTGTAAAGACTGTTCAATGTAGATTTGAGGAAAGGACAGAAATGCCTTCCAGTCCTTAAGACTAACTTTTTTAACAACTTTGTTGCTGTTACACTGCAGAAGCAAAAGCTTTAAAAATCATATGTGAAAATCCATGTAATGTCACTTTTGGGGTCTATAAAAAAAAAAGAAAGCAAGTTATTTTCATAATTAAACACTGGATTCATTGCAGAATATCATGACACTGGCATCAGCAGTGTGGCAGAAAGTTGCTCAAGCCTCAGAAAAAAGTGGAATCATTGTACAACCTGACTATGAGACCCACTGAAAATTATTATTATTATTATTATTATTATTATTATTATTATTATTTTGGATTGATGTACTTTTTGACATTGTGGGGAATATAACATTGTGGGGATATTTGCATTGTTTAAGCAAGTTATTTATCTTAATTTTAATGCATTTGTGTTGCCTTTAAGTAAAAAAAGATGTCAAAATTAATACCTCAGTATGTTTTGTTTCAATTTGTTGTAGCAAGTTGGTCATCCTTGATTATTTCTATGTATCCCTGACAAAAGAAAGTGCCACCATGTGTCCAAAAAGCACTGTTAAGCAGTAATACACATAGATCATGTATGCTTCTTAAATATCAGCATTTTTTAAAGACTTGTACGGTTGTGTCTCGAGCTCAGTGGTTTCTATAGGGCTGTAAGCAACTAGTTAGTTAAGGCCATAATGGCATTCAGGTCATTTTCAGCTCACATTCTCCTGCATCTACTTGCGTAAGTGCATTCATCCATGCATATGTCTGTGTGAGAGACAGAAGGGACATGGATGCACAAATATAAATAAGAAACAGAATGTGATGCAGCTAGAAACAGCAGCATATGAGAGTTTGCCTGCAGGCACTGCAGGTGGCATAAATGTTTGAATTTTTGAACGGAATAGACCCATTAAGGAAGTAATGTAATCATATCATGTTCTTCCACCCACTGCAGGAGCACATGGGAATGGGGACTGTATGTGTGGAGGAAAGTTGATATACACCCCACTGAGATGGCGGTGCACCAACAATGTGAAAGGATTCAAACATTTAGTTAAATATATCCCGTGTGAGATTTACAACCGTCATTATTTCCCTTTTGGGAAATGGGACTTTTTTTCAAATCACAACAGCAATATTTTAGCATCTTTCTTTTTCTTTTTTTTCATTATCATTGTGTGTTATATTTTATGTAGTGTGGCAGTAAAAAGAACAGTTTAAAACTTTAGTACTGCACAGTGACAACATAAAACCTGTCAGCTAGCAATTACTCAGAGTGAAGGACTTTTTACGAATGTTAAAGAAATAAGTAAATGTATCATGCAATCCCAGTGAAGACGATGAGATGATGGCTGAGCATTTCGCACAGCCCACATGTCTGACTTGTGAGAAACAACAGGGAGGCTAAATGTAAAATGAAGGTCCACACCGACTCCTTATTTGCACGTCACAATTTGCTTATCTAGAGTGACAGAAATAATCTCTCTCTCATCGTGAGTCAGATAACCCAGATGAAGAGTGTGAAATTTGGGATCCTGTACTGTGTCATAGAGAGAACCAGCATTTCCACTTCACCCTAACATGAGCAGTGGAAGGTAAAACTGACCTGAAGCCCCACAGATAATCAGCTCTCATCATTTCTATAAGGGTCTGTAAGAGTGAAGACTGAAGGTGTGAACGTGTAAGGGAGAGGGAGACAGATTCTCAGATGTGTGTGAGCATGTATGCTCGCCTCAGAGAAAACTGAATTTTAAGGGCTGTTTTACTAAAGCAGGATGAAGAATATCTACAGACATTCAGTGAGACCTTGTGCCCTGTAGATGGGGGTGGGGTCATCCTGGATGGACAGAAATATTTCATCATAGGATAAAGATGTCCAGTCAAAATAACTTTATGTTGATTTGCAGTGACCTTTCCGACTAAGGGGACACATGGTCCCAAACCATACCAGTAAAATGTCCTCCACAGTATAAAAGAGTCACCACTTTTTCCGATAATTTGTCACCTGTCCATATGTCACAGTTTGCCACAAAACCTTCTCAACCCAATAACCATCTAAAACTGTCTTAAGAATATCCATCCATCCATTATCTGTAGCTGCTTATCTTGTTCTACAGGGTTGCAGGCAAGCTGGAGCCTATCCCAGCTGACTACGGGCGAGAGGCGGGGTACACCCTGGACAAGTCGCCAGGTCATCGCAGGGCTGACACAGAGACAAACAACCACTCACATTCACACCTACGGTCAATTTAGAGCCACCAATTAACCTAACCTGCATGTCTTTGGACTGTGAGGGAAACTGGAGCACCCGGAGGAAACCCACACAGACACGGGGAGAACATGCAAACTCCACACAGAAAGGCCCTCGCCTGCCGCTGGGCTCGAACCCAGAACCTTCTTGCTGTGAGGCGATAGTACTAACCACTACACGTCTTAAGAATATATCCCAAATCATTTTTGGTAAGACTTTATACATGGTGGAGTACTGACAGTACATGAGACTTTTCTGCTGCATTCATTGATTATTGCATATTATTATACATACAGGACACTTTTCCGATGGAATAATAACATGTATTCTATTCCCTTCTAGCAGGTTTTATTTATTTGGTTTAATAGCATGCAATATTGTTAGCATATCGCTTACCCTATGTGTATTACGCCACTCTACCCAATGAGCGTGCAATATGGTTAATGATCTTGCATGTTGTCAAAACAACATGATGTCACACATCGGAGCTGATGCGAATATCCAATGAGAAACTTTTCTGCTGCACATGTGCTGAACGATTTCTTTGCCCGTCAGGAAAGAGGAAGACACGTTGAACACCTGAAAGGCTACCAAAACTTCATTAGATATTCTTCACGCATATTTACAAGAGAAAAATATACCAACAGACATCGAAAAACTGGAAAAGAGACACGTCAGAGATGTAAAACTTCTGCGCTAGTGAGCAACTGTGACAATTTGTAAACAAACATGGCCACCAGGTTTGCATCATTAAAAATAGAAGATTTAGAGAGAATTTTGGCTGCCAGGTCACGCCGCTTTGTGTAGTTGTTGATGTTGATTTTAAAAGCAACTAAGTAAATTACAGAGGGAAATGAATACTTAAGTCTGAGTGAAAAATACTGTGGCGAGAGTGCGTGGAAGAAGAGTCAGAAGACAGAAATCTTAGTTTCTCGGTTGTTAACCGATGCTACTTGCTCTCAATAGCACTGGTTTGACTGCTTTATTAGCATTTGCTAACACTACTGATGAATGCTACACCAGCTGGAAGGTGACTTTACTGCCGCACTGTCAGCACCGACTCGCGGGTAAGCTAGTGTTGGCCTTTGAGAATACTGATATGCTGATATGAAGAGAATGTGTATATATAATAATAATAATAATAATAATAATAATAATAATAATAATATTGGCTGGCTTTTTTCATGGTATATCAGATATATTCCTTTCAGCTAGCATGATACTGAACTCATCTTCGACTCATTCAATATCATGCTAGCTGAATGGAATATATCTGATACGCCACGAAAAAGCCAGCCAATATTATTTAAATATTTTATAAATGTATTTTGTAGGATTCATGAAAGGCTTACATCAAATATCAGACATTCAAGATTTGACATGTCTTTTATGAAATATAAATCTATCATCTTCACTTTTGAGACATGTACTTACAATATTGAATTATATAGCTGATATTTTACAGCTGAAGTTGTAATGCATAGTAACTACTTGACTTAATTAATAAGCTCAGATGTATATCAGGTGAATTGGAAGTGTTAATTGATACATCCTATACCTCCACATCACTCGTTCTAGAAGCTCATTTATCAGCTAAACTGAATGGATTAATAGACGGCTTAAAGCTTCTTGATGATTTTTACAGCACTAATTGTGAAAATCTTCCCATAACTATTTAAGAGTTTTTTCTGTCTTCTCTTTTATATAGTCATGCTCCGTACAAAATGTCATCTCATGAGTTTCGGCATAAGCCTTTCATAATTCATAAAATAAAACCCAACAAATGTGTTTTAAATACCCAATATAGGTACACTTAAAAAGCGTTACATCATTTTCAACTAATTTTCAGGATAATTTTCATGGACTTGCTTTTGCTAATTGTTCTTTGAGAGTATCAAAATCAGTATGAAAATCTCATCTCATTATCTCTAGCTGCTTTATCCTGTTCTACAGGGTTGCAGGAGCCTATCACAGCTGACTACAGGAGAAAGGCGGGGTACACCCTGGACAAGTCGCCAGGTCATCACAGGGCTGACACATAGACACAGACAACCATTCACATTCACACCTACTGTCAATTTAGAGTCACCAGTTAACCTAACCTGCATGTCTTTGGACTGTGGGGGAAACCGGAGCACCCGGAGGAAACCCACGCGGACACGGGGAGAACATGCAAACTCCACACAGAAAGGCCCTCGCCGGCCCCGGGGCTCAAACCCAGGACCTTCTTGCTGTGAGGCGACAGCGCTAACCACTACACCACCGTGCCGCCCGAGTATGAAAATACTTTTCAATAATATTATTAAATGTATTATAACCAAAAAGCGAATAAATATATCCAGTTAATAGTGAATACCCTTGAGTATTGCTGTAGATTGTTCATTAAATTTTTATTGAAGCATATATCTCAATAATTTATAAATAAGCATAAATAATACCAACTTGAACCTAATTGGAAAAAAATTGCTGTTAATATGGTATGATACAAAATTGAGAATAAATTATCTTATAGCGTGAATGGATTTCATTCTGTGGGCGGAAAGTTCAGGAATTAAAAGCTCCTAAAAGCTCCAGTAAATAAATTTGATGGCACAAATTTGCTTAATGTGCTGAGTTGAATTATAATTAAGGAAACAAATTAGTGTTTCATTAGAATTTTATTTTATTCCATGCCGACATACTTTAAGAATCCCTGCCTTGATATGAGAAGCTAAATATACACATTTACTTCTTTCTCACATTTGAAATCCTTTTGTAACAGGCTTTGAAACACTAGAGAGCTTGAGGTATTTGATATGAAATACTGTATATTGCATATACTATATATTAATGACAGGAGTTTGTTTACATGTGTGTGTGAGATTGTTATCATCTCACTGATGGGTAATCCATATAACCTTATTGCTCACTCTCTAACCCTATATTGTACTTGAGAACCAGGCATGTCACTTGCACAGTGAGCTGTTGTGAGTGAAGGCAAATAACATAAGCTCATAAATGGTGTGCCCTCTGTGTGACCCTGTCTGGCCTGCATGGTGAGCGGCTGTCTCAGGGCCGAGGGAGTGGCTGATGGAGATGTGCAAGTAGGAGGGTGGGGGTGCTGAATGAGGGGCTGCTGTTGAGTTAAGAATGGCGTGTATGCTGCTCTGATGGTATTGGTTTAAAGGGCTGAGAGCCCATCCATCATATGTTTATAAGCAGCTGACAGATCTCTAGCTTGCCTGTGTGCTGTGTGTGAGTGAGTGTGTGAGTGAACGTGTCTGTAAGGCCAAGGGACGCAGGGGACCCTAGTATCAGAGGGGCAAGGGAGAACATTTGAATTTTAAGTAGTGCTATATCTATATGTACAGTATGTGTGCCTGTATTTATGTAGGCCACTGCATTTTGACACAAAGACACAAGAAGTTAGACAGAGTGAGAGAAGGTGGAGGGATATAGGGAGTACACAGGGGGACAAAGACTGCTTTCCCTTTCTTGTGTATCAGTACAGACCTGCATCTCATCCCAGGGTCCTCAGCAACCATTTCAGAGGAAAAGGCCCTCAGGTGGGCCGTAATGGCCTATTCCACGTCTGCACATTTCAAACAGCATTGCTTAATTTCAACACTGCTCAAGTGTAACCGTTCGAACAATGGCACAAATATGTTATTAATGTTCCACAGCCCTGCCCTTGTCCCCCTTCCTTTTTTATTCCCCTCTCTTCCTTCCTCTCTCCCACTCTCTCCACATGGCTCTGGCCTTAATGATAACCAGAAGAAATTCTTCATTATCTGAAGAAATACAGATAATGATAAAACAGGAAAAAGATTCCATGCTGAGAAAATAAATTAGATTTATGGCTGCAATTATGCTGCAAGCTCCCTATAATCAGAACATTTGAAAATTGAAAATGTTCAAGGATTATGAAATTGAACACAATCATATGTAATGCACACAGACATATAAACATTTGAATAGCTCCAATGAATCTTTGATTGAAACAAGATAAAAAAAAGTATTTTACTTTCCAATAATATAATCTCAAAGAGGATTTTTCATCTGTCATTTTTCTTTCTGATGGATGAAAAGGTGTTTTTTTTTATCTTTAATAATTATAAGGTATTGCATTTTGATATATAGAGCTTTTTCTATGAAGGTTTTTGATTTGTTTTTTTTTGTTTTTTTTGCATATGACCTTTATAAATGGTCACATCTGCCTTCACGTTCTTTTCATCCCAGACTGTTGGGTTTAATCTGACTGATTGTGTGATGGTAAAATGAGCTGGTCTCTCTTCCTAACCAAGGGGAAGAAAAGGTTTCTTTCCTGTGGAAATACACAGGCCTGCAGTATTTCCTTGATGTACAACAGTTCCTGGTGGCCAGGCTTGAATATTAACAACTTAAAGATAAACAGGAGTTTAGGCATAAATGAAAAAGGCACCAACACCAGCAATACATTTCTTTTGGTCACAGAAAGGAGACTGTCTCTTTTTGAGATTGTATTTGTCAGTTATTCTTATAATCAGCTATTTTAGCTGAAGTTATGTAAACAAGTACAAAATGTACAACAACCCCTTTCATTATTTCATCCAAAGTCACACCCCAAAACATCTGCATGCATCCTGTATGGAAAGCTGCCTTGCGTCCTGATTGGCTGAATGTTGGTGGTGCATATCATTTGTTTTTTCTCCTGTTTACAGAGCTCTGGGACACCATACACACTGGAGTTCCTTTCCTCCAAATATTTTATTGGCACTTGTCAGAATGCAAGGTGAAATTCAGCAAATATTACAAAATCACATAAAAAAACATAAGCACATTGCAAATCACATACATTTTGATTTTAACAAACCAGAAGCACTTGTGTAATTGTGGTTATTGTGTACTGAATAAAACACTGTTTGGGCTTTTCCAATGAATGTCAAACTGGGCCATTTTTTCAGGGTGAATGGGTTTATAGCCAAACAGCCATAAGAAGTAGAGTAACTGAATCATATGCTACATTTGTTAAGTGTGTCAATGACAGTAAAAGGGAGTGTGTGCTCTAAACACTGTGGTAATGTGTTTTGGTGGATAACCAGAGGTTAAAGTTTTATTGTTATTGTACTAAATTGTTATTTTCTGGACACTTGTCATTTAAGTATTTATTCAATATTATCACCTTTAACATGACAAGACAGATACCATTGTTCATATAGAGAGAAATTCTCCAATTGTAATCTATTTATGGCTGTGACAAAGTCTTAATGTAAATGCATGGTGGTGTTAATCCAATTCTGTAACCAACACACATAAAGCAATAGTTCCAGTGCCGTGTAGTTTAAAAAAAAATCATGTTGTACTCTTCATATATGCAAGCAAGCTTCTTTCCAAGGGGATTGACATGTTACTTTTCCTTTCCTTGTATTTCCCTTTGCTCCTTCTCTTGTAAGGGAGAAAAAAAGAGAGATTCCCTCTTCTATGAGTCACACGTGTGAATGAATGGCTGTCAGCTGCTCATACGTGCCAAACACAGTGATCCAGACCATCGCTGAGGCTGAGACGAGGGAGGGGGTCAAGGGCATGGAAGCTTTCCAGCTCGCCCCATACATCCATCCTCAACCCAATCTCCTCAGGCCTGCTGCGTATGCTGCGTATCCATCCTCACCATATTCACACCAGTATGCAGAACAGAATGACCTGCATGCTGCTGCAGTATTATATTGCACATTGCAGCATTAACATCCTTTTCTGGAGCATGCTATGTGCTGGTGTTTTTTCTTCAACTTATATTTAATATTGTTTCTTCAGATTTCTTTCTTTGGGATTGTTTTTTTGTGTCTGTCAAGGTTTTTCTGTTCATTTAAAGAACAATAAAAAAAATAGTGTGAGGCTGAACTCTAATGTCTGTCTCTGGCACTGCAAATGAAGCACTTTGCAGCTTGGAAAATTTTGAGAGAAGAGGAATTAAACCTTAAATAAGGCAAAAGAACAGCAGGACATTGTTAGTCCTGCTAGAATGCATAAGTGAACAGTGAAGAGAGTCTGGTTAGGATATATTTGATCTACACCCTGTAAATCCTGTTGATGTGGAATGTGTTTGGAATAAGTAGGGGAAAAAGGAAAGTTCAGTTTGTTGCATGTGTGTGTGAGAGAGACAGAGAGAGAGAGAGAGAGAGAGAGAGAGAGAGAGAGAGTGCAAGGGAGATATAAATATAAATATCTTCTCACCTACTGTTTCCAGGGCAGAGTGGGACATCTGGCAGGACCACCATTGTAAATTCTTTTATTAACTTATTAACTTTTTCCTCATTATTTTTTTCAGTATGCAAATTTAAAAAAAAAATTAAGCTTAACTTTATTCTTGTATCTCTAAACACTGATCGTGTGAAAAACAGGGTGTTTAAAAAAAAAAAGTGATATTATTTGAAATGTAAATATCCCAGAAACTAGAGTCTAGGCAAATGAAACTGAACAGGCTTAATGTTGAGCAATATAAGATTTATTCCTCAAAATCTCATCTCATCTCATTATCTCTAGCCGCTTTATCCTTCTACAGGGTTGCAGGCAAGCTGGAGCCTATCCCAGCTGACTACGGGCGAGAGGCGGGGTACACCCTGGACAAGTCGCCAGGTCATCACAGGGCTTCCTCAAAATCTGAATGAGAAATTCAAAGGTATGTGGATTCCATGAACAATTTCACAAATTTTCAATATGTGCCGCCTGAGACACAGAAACACAGACAGCCTTCCTCTTTGAACTTTTTGTGCCATATCCAAATCTACATTGCAGTTGGTGCATTTTTAGAAAATTCTCTCATAAATGCACGCTGCACAGTCTTGTTCGACTGTGTTCAAGCGTACCCTAAAACACAAAACGCCTTTTCTTTTCCAGTGAATGGCATTTCTAGACCTAAAAAGATAAAAACAAAAAACATTAAACATAAAATTTTGACCTGTTTCCACACATGCTGTTAAAATTTGAGGTCAGTTGAATGAGAAGTGGCAAAGTTATTAGATTGTGAAATGACATCAAATTTTTTGAAACACCCTGTATGCCATGATCATGTCAAAATTTTCATATTTCCTGTGGAATACAGCAAATCTTAATATTATACCTGAAGAACCCACTAATTCATGACTGGCTGTCTTTCATTATTAACCATAAATTACTTTATGAATTGTAATTTTAATGCCAAGTTTCATGAAATTGCCTTTTAGCAGACATGGAGTTATTTAACAGTTATTCCATTAAATCGAGTCATACATGAGCTGATAGCTGGCAAGGAGCATAGCACCAAGTTGGCTATAAGCCATGTATGACGAGATTGGGTGGAATAACTGTTTTATTCTATCCACATTTACTGGATTTTGAGAAACAGAGCAGTTTTATTTTTATTTTTTGCAGATTCGATAAATAAAAACTTTGTACGAAACGTCCGACAGAATAATTTCCGCTTCAAATGTAAACAAACTGGTGAAATGACAGTAGCAATTTGTGAAAAATGCTATAATAATAATTCTTTTTTAAAAAACATAAGTTCTTACCATCAAAAACTTTCATTCGATATTTTGTTGCTTTTTTTATTTTTTGGGGTTTTGTTTTTGAGTAGAGTTTTTTTTCATCCTCGGTTGGTTCAGCAACACGTTCTGCCATTTTCTTCTTCTTCTTCTTTAGGATTTTTTGGCAGTTGGCAAACCAACTTAAAGGTGCATTACCACCACTGATTGGGCTGGAGTGTGGAACAGGAGATATTGGGGGAAAAACTATATTCTTTTCACAATTTCTGTTTCTTTTAAATACTTGATAAAGTGATATATCTGACTTGATGCACTCCGCCATTTTGTTTTTCTCTACTCATGGTATATGAGCTGATAGCCTAGTAGTAGAGTAGCCAATCAGAGTGTGCAATTGCTCATATCTAATGAATGTGGATAGAATAATTCCACTTATAGTCTACTGAGAGGACACATGTGGTTGTGTATTAGTATGTATTTTTGCTCTCTGCCCACGCTGGGTTCTCTCCTGCATAATAACCTTCAGGCACCTGAAATCTGGTTCTCCTCTAAACGTGATACAGTATTTCTTAGAGTGATCACCCTTCTCTCACTAATATTACTTCCCTCCAGGCGTGCCAGCAGTGGACATGTACAACCCTGATTCCAAAAAAAAGATGGGACAAAGTACAAATTGTAAATAAAAACGGAATGCAATGATGTGGAAGTTTCAAAATTCCATATTTTATTCAGAATAGAACATAGATGACATATCAAATGTTTAAACTGAGAAAATGTATCATTTAAAGAGAAAAATTAGGTGATTTTAAATTTCATGACAACAACACATCTCAAAAAAGTTGGGACAAGGCCATGTTTACCACTGTGAGACATCCCCTTTTCTCTTTACAACAGTCTGTAAACGTCTGGGGACTGAGGAGACAAGTTGCTCAAGTTTAGGGATAGGAATGTTAACCCATTCTTGTCTAATGTAGGATTCTAGTTGCTCAACTGTCTTAGGTCTTTTTTGTCGTATCTTCCGTTTTATGATGCGCCAAATGTTTTCTATGGGTGAAAGATCTGGACTGCAGGCTGGCCAGTTCAGTACCCGGACCCTTCTTCTATGCAGTCATGATGCTGTAATTGATGCAGTACGTGGTTTGGCATTGTCATGTTGGAAAATGCAAGGCCTTCCCTGAAAGAGAAGTCGTCTGGATGGGAGCATATGTTGCTCTAGAACCTGGATATACCTTTCAGCATTGATGGTGTCTCTCCAGATGTGTAAGCTGCCCATGCCACACGCACTAATGCAACCCCATACCATCAGAGATGCAGGCTTCTGAACTGAGCGCTGATAACAACTTGGGATGTCCTTCTCCTCTTTAGTCCGAATGACACGGCGTCCCTGATTTCCATAAAGAACTTCAAATTTTGATTCGTCTGACCACAGAACAGTTTTCCACTGTGCCACAGTCCATTTTAAATGAGCCTTGGCCCAGAGAAGACGTCTGCACTTCTGGATCATGTTTAGATAGGGCTTCTTCTTTGAACTATAGAGTTTTAGCTGGCAACGGCGGATGGCACGGTGAATTGTGTTCACAGATAATGTTCTCTGGAAATATTCCTGAGCCCATTTTGTGATTTCCAATACAGAAGCATGCCTGTATGTGATGCAGTGCCGTCTAAGGGCCAGAAGATCATGGGCACCCAGTATGGTTTTCCGGCCTTGACCCTTACGCACAGAGATTCTTCCAGATTCTCTGAATCTTTTGATGATATTATGCACTGTAGATGATGATATGTTCAAACTCTTTGCAATTTTACACTGTCGAACTCCTTTCTGATATTGCTCCACTATTTGTCGGCGCAGAATTAGGGGGATTGGTGATCCTCTTCCCATCTTTACTTCTGAGAGCTGCTGCCACTCCAAGATGCTCTTTTTATACCCAGTCATGTTAATGACCTATTGCCAATTGACCTAATGAGTTGCAATTTGGTCCTCCAGCTGTTCCTATTTTGTACCTTTAACTTTTCCAGCCTCTTATTGCCCCTGTCCCAACTTTTTTGAGATGTGTTGCTGTCATGAAATTTCAAATGAACCAATATTTGGCATGAAATTTCAAAATGTCTCACTTTCGACATTTGATATGTTGTCTGTGTTCTATTGTGAATACAATATCAGTTTTTGATATTTGTAAATTATTGCATTCCATTTTTATTTACAATTTGTACTCTGTCCCAACTTTTTTGGAATCGGGGTTGTAAAAATATATTGTCTAACATATAGATACTCAGTGTATCTTTAAAGTGTGTGGCAATGATGGTTCAGGCTGCTGGGACCCTTACAGTGGGTTGTAAATTAGCCATGCACCAGTGGAAGAACTGGCACAGTGGGCCAGCAACAGCCCAGCCATGGCACGGAGCTCCCACTCCCACACAACCAGCCAAACATCACACTGTACGGCCTGTCAGACAAGCCAGTTATGCAAATTTACTCATGTTCCCAGGCAGGGGGTCATGGGCCCAGGAAGCCTGCACAGCTGCACAGGGATCAGAGCTCTCAGGGTTATGAGTACAGGGAGAGCACCAGGAAATCCCTCTGGCAATGGTACAAAGACGCCCTGAAGAAACATATTATTATGTTTAGGCCATGCAGTGTCTACAGATACATATATTGAGTAATTTATCAATAATGCAGACTGTATTTTATTTAAAATGTGTCGTTCTCATAAGTCTCACACTGGAGTCTTTGCCTTTCTCACTGGCTCTGTTTCTGATTGATAATTTCTTCCATGGCACATCTTGTTCATTATCACCTACAGTTGCACGGCTTCCTCACATCCAAGGTGTATTCCCATTTTGTGCCCAGTCTTACCAGGATAAGCTCCAAATCCCCCACAATCATGACTGGGATAAAGCACTTACTGAAGATGAATGAACTAGTTGCACTTGTTTATACGTATCCTTCTTTTTATTTCCGAAAAAAAACGTTGTTTCAAATTCTATACCTATTTGCCTATACATGTATCTTCTTTATGTATACATGACTGTTTAATGTGTTAACACCAAGCAATGGTGTACAGTTGATGACACAGATGATGGCTGATATTTGCCAAAGAAATGATGTACAGACTAATGATCTCGAGTTCTGCTAACCTGTTCCATCATGTACCACAGAATAGAAAGGACAGCAGTTAATGAACAGCTGTGATGCCATGTCTATCAACATCTCAAAACTGACTGTAAATTGATATAAGAAGATATATTATACACAAAACCAGTTTCTTTGGTCCAAAATATGTGGGTTTTTTAAAGTAATAAATTTAGTACATAAAGAACAACTTTAAGTGATACTTTAGTTCTTGGGTTTCCTGATGTTTTTCTATTTTGTTTCTGTTTTAATTCTATATGTACGGCATTAATTCTTGAATTCCACAAATAAAAAGTGTGCTGCATTTACATCCTACACTTGTAAATTAAAACCAAAACTCCACAAATAAAAATAAAAGGCTTTGTATCTTGTGCTGCGAGAAAGGGTTCCATGTAGATCCCCTTTAAGAAGTTAAGGACTCTTAAGGAACCACCACGATGCCTTTAAAGTTACAATTACTCCTTAATAAAAAGAACAGCTTGTAATATACATATATATATATATATATATATATATATATATATATATATATATATATATATATATGAAAGAATGTATTTCATTCTTGAAATGAATGAATTAATTTTCATTCATTTCAAGAATGAAATACACCCATCAGGAGCTCTGCTTTTAGGCAGTGCCTATATATGTGTGTGTGTGTGTATATTATATATATATATATATATATATATATATATATATATATATATATATATATATATATATATATATATCCTGATGAGTGTATGAGCAAAATACCTGGAAGGGCACAAAATCACCCTGAATAAAATAATATTACAGCATATTGAATTGTGTAGTGTAGTGTAGTGTAGTGTAGTGTAGTGTAGTGTAGTGTATTTCGTGTCAATAAATTGCTGCATTGTCTTGTGACAGATAATATGTCCACAAGTGCCAGCTACCGGCGGTTTTCTCTACCTACACAGATGGTCTGCACTGGCTACTCAATCCCATATTCTTTTTTAAAATTGCCTTTCAATGTTCAAGTGATTTATATCGTCTCCACTGCCCATAATTTGCTGCAAATCTATTCCACCACAATATTGTCTTTGATTCAGGTCTAGCATGACCAAAAGTGACACCATATTTGTTGATCGATTTTCGCACTCTGATTGGCTGAGCTGGACCATGTAACCATGCTGTTGCGTATGTAGTTATGTTACACCATGTAGTTATGTTACAGAGCCAGGCAGCGTACTACAGAGGGCAATTGAGGAAGCCAAGCACACATGCATCTAGAGGGAAATTTCATACATATTTTCAGTGGCGTGCACAGACATTTTGGGGGGCAAGTGCTCTGGGGGGAAAAAGGGCACTTTTTTGCGCATGTGGAACACCTTATTATAAAAGTCTGAGATTTAACCCTCCTCTTGTGTTCGGGTCTCCACTGACCCATTTTAGTTTTTAAAGGTGTAAAACAACCACTTAATGTTAATTTATTACATCAAGGCTTTTTGACTTTGCCAGGAATCTCTAGTTGAACAAAATAGAAAAAGAAACTTTTGTTTTCCTAAATCTGAAAATGGTCTAGCAAAAAATATAATACTTATGTGCAGTTGTTTCTGTATGTGACGGGCTACTTCACAACAAAATAATTACAGCTTGGGCTTAGAGGGCAAACAATACATTTTCACTCGATTCATGTGTTACCTGGCTGGTGGGGCAGGGGAAGAGCTGACTGACTGCCCGATGTGTTGTCTGCACTATGAAAAGGCCGTGGCTTCCAGGACGCTATGCTGCTGCAACCTCACATTGAATGCACTGCACGCTTGTTCACGTGACAGAGCAAGAGAGACAGAGGTCCGGTGTGTGTGCGGAGGGGGCACACATCGGGACATTATTTTCACACACGCTTTTAATGCTGTGGCTTTTCTAAAAGATCATGTTGATATTGGCCTCAGTAAACTGTAAAAAAAAAAAATTCAAAAGGGCACTTTTTTGGACAGAGGGCAGAGGGGCAGGTGCTTGAGCACCACCTCGTGTCTATCTGTGCACGCCACTGCATATTTTGCAAGTAGGGTGGCACGGTGGTGTAGTGGTTAGCGCTGTCGCCTCACAGCAAGAAGGTCCGGGTTCGAGCCCCATGGCCAGCGAGGGCCTTTCTGTGTGGAGTTTGCATGTTCTCCCCGTGTCCGCGTGTGTTTCCTCCGGGTGCTCCAGTTTCCCCCACAGTTCAAAGACATGCAGGTTAGGTTAACTGGTGACTCTAAATTGACCGTAGGTGTGAGTGTGAATGGTTGTCTGTGTCTATGTGTCAGCCCTGTGATGACCTGGCGACTTGTCCAGGGTGTACCCCGCCTTTCGCCCGTAGTCAGCTGGGATAGGCTCCAGCTTGCCTGCGACCCTGTAGAACAGGATAAAGTGGCTAGAGATAATGAGATGAGATGAGATTTTGCAAGTATTTTATAGGGAAATGGTTAGTAATTTTGCCCTGTGATGACCTGGCGACTTGTCCAGGGTGTATCCCGCCTTTCGCCCGTAGTCAGCTGGGATAGGCTCCAGCTTGCCTGCGACCCTGTAGAACAGGATAAAGCGGCTAGAGATGATGAGATGAGATGAGGTTAGTAATTTTTTAGTTGAGAATGCACCAGAAGCCACAGGAAGGCATGTAAATTTCCCCCTAGCATTGTTTCCACTGCAAATTCCAGAGCCGCCTACTACTTTTTTTTTTTAACCTGCTAGTTCAGATTTTCTCAAAAAACCTGGACGGTGTTTTGAATAAAACTCTTCTGGCACTTACAGTACCTCTGTCTGCACCTGTTACATAACAGAAACTGTCAACTGTTCAACAAGCTAGTGTACTAATAAAACTGTTCTAACTAGTTTTATATGAAAGTGTTGTGAATATTTTCCATAAAATGTGTTAGTAAATAATCCCACATTATTTTTTAATAAGCAAATTAAAAATATGCACTGGATAAAAACCCGTCTATCTTAGATACAAATTTTATTGTCTGGTGGTCAAATGTTCATGAGATGCGTTGCCTTGCACTTACGATTGGGTTCCCTGTGGTGGTACACATACATATGTACGGATATCGTACAGTCAAGCCATCAGAAATCAGGTCGATGCAACTCTGCTAAAATTTCTAGACCCACAATAATCATATCATTTCCAACATACTGCCAGGCAATGTACCTGGCTTCTTTATTTCTGATTTTGTCTACATTTTTCTGACCCTGAACAGGCTCTATCCCCATTGTGAAAACTGCTCAGCTTGGGTTATCTCCAAAAAGGCAAGGACGTAGAGGTATAGTTTGACAGAGAGGTGAGGTCATTTGGAAGAAAGAGGAAGGCTTGTCATTGTTTCCATTGCAAAAGCAGTTCTTCTTTCAGACAGAAGAGGGCACTAAAAAGTACTAACCACTCCTTTAACTCCTCCTATCCAAATCTTTTTTTCATTTTGAATTCGGATGAGTTGCTTAGCCAGGCCTGTGTCACTCATCTCTATCTCTCTCCATCTCACCAGCTCTGCTCTCACGTGTGCTGCTGGGAAAATCCATTAGATGAGACATGGTGAAGGTGTGTGTGTGTGTATTATGTCTGTCTGATAATGCAAGAATAACCGCAAGACCTACATGAACTCATCCATCTCACTATTTATATTTGGGAGAAATGTAAACTAAATAATGAAAGGAAATGGAGCACTCTCCTCCCTTGGTGTGGGTCTGTGTGTGTTTTCAGGGAATAGGGGTGAAAGTGACTATGAACCAGAATTCAATGCTTTGGAACGATGTTGTTCACATGCATGGAGTTCTTGGATCCTTCATTGTTACATGTGTGTGGCCTGCAGCGAGATAATGTCCTCTGAGTATAGGAGGTGTGTGACGTAGAGAGTGTGTGAGGGGAAAGACGTCTTTTTACTTCATTCATCATAGTCACTGTCTGAAGGCTGCAGCCTCTGCAATGGCCTCCTCCATTTGCACACAGGTGATTCATCACAGGACTAAACCACAGTTTCTCTTGGCCCTGTACTTCCACCTTTGGCCTGTCACAGCCCCCCTGCACCCACCGTACTAAGAGCCTTCTCCCTTTACCATACAGCTACAATCAGAGAGAGAGAGAAAAGAAGAGGAAACAAACATTCACTTATATTATTCTGTTTCTTCTCATGTGAGGCAGCTGCAGTCAGGGGAGTAGTGGAAAAAAAATATAAAAATGATACTCTAGTAAGCCACTCAGTAGGGAACTGAAACAAATTCTGACATCTCATGTGTGGCTACTCTCCCTGCTGTCTGAGTCTCGCCTCCTGTTCCCTAGACTGTCATTCTTCTTCTCACCTTCACTCTTTTCTGGGATTTAGGAGGTGGGAGAGCCCTAATTCTTTAATGGATGCCATGAAAGAATGTACGAACAGTACCACTGAATTTTGCTTTATTATATGGAGTTCATGGAATTGTGTGGAGAAAAGGTAAGATGAACAAATTTTGCTTTAAGAGTCAAATTTCTGTATACATCAGTGATACTTATAGTAAAAATAGTAAAATAGTTTATAATGAGCAGCACGGTGGTGTAGTGGTTAGCACTGTTGCCTCATAGCAACAAAGTTCTGGGTTTGAGCCCAGTGGCCGACGGGGGCCTTTCTGTGTGGAGTTTGCATGTTCTACCTGTGTCTGCGTGGGTTTCCTCTGGGTGCTCCGGTTTCCCCCACAGTCCAAAGACATGCAGGTTAGGCTAATTGGTGGCTTTAAATTGACCATGGGTGTGAATGTGAGTGTGAATGGTTGTTGTTTCTGTGTCAGCCCTGCGATAACCTGGCGACTTGTCCAGGGTGTACCCCGCCTCTCGCCCATAGTCAGCTGGGATAGGCTCCAGCTTGCCTGCGACCCTGTAGAACAGGATAAGCAGCTACAGATAATGGATGGATGGATGGATGGATGGATGGATGGATGACATGGCAGATCAGCAGGTTTCCAAAGTTTTTTTTTGTAATGTTTCCTGATATCAAGATTTATTTAACTAATTACTCATTTATAAATGTTTTTATGCTGTTCATCATTTGTGATCACAAAGCAATATTAGACTTAATGTAACTTCGCCATGAACACTATAGACATTACAGCCAATTTCAGAGGGGCTACATACAATTCCTGATATTCAGATAGACTTGTTTTCTCGATAAAGTTTAGCTGGTGCAATATACATTCTCAGAAATAAGACATTCTGAGATTTGGTGTTGTTGTTGTTGTACAGTGTGGTAGACTCGGTCTAGACTCTTACCTTCTCACCAAGCTTGATTTGGATTCCGATTTTCCTGCGGTAAACTCTTGACACGTTATCCACCTCTTTAAATCACGTTTCATTGTCTTCCATGACAGAGCATGGCAAAATCGCTCCTCTCACATCGTTCTCATGTAAAATGAATCTGACAGCCATCATATTGCTCAACTACCGACCCCAGCTGTCCCCCACAATGCATTGCGGTAAACAAGTGATGACGTAGTTATGCTTGGGGGCTATTGGTGGCTCTAAATTGACCGTAGGCGTGAATGGTTGTTTGTGTCTATGTGTCAGCCCTGCGATGATCCGGCGACTTGTCCAGGGTGTATCCCACCTCTCGTCCATAGTCAGCTGGGATAGGCTCCAGTTTGTCCTCAACCCTGCACAGGATAAGTGGTTACGGATAATGGATGGACAGTTTATAATGACCTCTGCCATCTATGTTGGAGGAGGTTATGTTTTTGCCTCTGTTTGTTTGTTCCTAATGTAACTCAAAAAGTAGTGAACAGATTTTGGTGAAATTTTGAGGAAAGGTGAGCCATAGGCCAAGGAACAATTGATGATATTTTGATGCAAATCTGGATATGTATGTGGACCTGTTTTCAATGTAACTCAAAAAGTAGTGAATGGATTTTGATAAAATTTGGTGTGCAGCTTTAGAATTATCCTAGGTTCAAGTGATTTGATTTTGATGTTGGTACTATGTGGTTTGGCAGAGGTATGCACTCTATCAACTGCCCTTCTAGGTCTGAGATGAAAATATTTCTCTATAAACACATAAAGCACTGAACTGTATTGCAGAGCATATTGCAGAGCAACTGTATTGTAAAGCAGAACTGTATTGTCATCATTAGTATTATTATCATTATGCCATTCAATGATTTAAATTAGATCTACTATCAAATTTAAATTTTAGAGGTCAGATTTACTTTGGAACATAAACTAACGGTAGGAAAGCTCAGCTCCATTCCCTCAAATTGCACTAATCCAATTTTTCAATTTCTGAAATGATACAGATATCAGAGCCATACTAGAATATAATATTGATCTTGATAAATATTCCCCAACATTTTCCTCCCCAATTTGGTAACCTGTCAATTCCCTCCAATTCAGCCCTCTCTTATTACAAGACAACTACCAACCAGAGAGGGTCTTCTTCTTCTCATATGTCAGCTGTAGTTGACTGTTTACTGCAAATTTGTTAGCTAGCTTAAGAGAGCTACCCAGGGAGGACATCAAGGATGTAGAGCAATTCCCACCCAAACATTCACTATGGGCAATTTAGGGTAGCCATTTAACTTAACCTGCATGTCTTTGGACAGTGGGGGAAACCAGAGCACCTGGAGAAAATCCACGCAGACATGGGGAGACCATGCAAACTCCACACAGAAAGACCCCTGTTGGCTGTAAGGTTCAAACTCAGAACCTTCTTGCTGTGAGATGACTGTGTTAACCACTGCACCACCATGCCACCCAACCAGAAAGGGTGAAGCTAACATACGTAAGCTTCAACTGTGATTCATGAAGTTAGCCAAACACAACTTTTCGAACTGCTGCTCATGCTGCATCACAGGGTAGCATAACACACTCTTTTTTATTGCACCACTTGGTGGCATGAGTGTTTTTATACCAATTACAAATTCTAATTGTATGCAGCTGATTGGATTTAAGTTTCAGAATTTCACATTTTCATTTTCTCATTTTCAGTGTTAAATTATTTATTTATTTATTTATTTATTTATTTTAAATGCAGCACTACTGTTTTGCTAGCAGTTATTTTAGCAATACTGCACAAGCAAGAGTTTAGTTATACAGAATATCAGCAAAATAACTGTATAATTTAACATGTATAATGTATCAGAAATATCTTCAAATATTGAGAAGATATGTTTTGTCATGTAATATTGGCCATTATTATACATATCAGACACTTTTTCGATGGAATAAAAACATGTATTCTATTCCCCTCCAGCGGGTTTCATTCATTTGGTTTGATAGCTTGCAATATTGTTAGCATATCACTTATCCTACATGTATTACATTACTCTACCCAATGGAGAATTAGCGTTGAATATGGTTTACGATATTGCATGGTTGTCAAGACAATATGACGTCACACGTTGGAGCTGATGTGACTATCCAATGAGAAAGTTTTCTGCTGTGCATGCGCAGAAGCATTTCTTTGTTTGTCAGGAAAGAGAAAGACGCCTTGAACATCTGAAAAGCTCCCAAAACTTCATTAGATATTTTTCATGCATATTTACAAGAGAAAAACATACCAATGGACATAGAAAAACTGGAAGAGAGAGAGAGAGAGAGAGAGAGAGAGAGAGAGAGAGAGTGTGTGTGTGTGTGTGTGTGTGTGTGTGTGTGTGTGTGTGTGTGTGTGTGTGTGTAATAATAATAATAATAATAATAATAATAATAATACTGGCTGGCATTGAGTGGTATATCAGATATATTCCATTCAGCTAGCATCTCGTCTTCAACTCATCCAGTATCATGCTAGCTGAATGGAATATATCTGATATACCACTCAACACCAGCCAATATTATTTAAATATATAATGGCACCTTGATTTAAGACCACAGGTTGTAAGTCAATATCACACATTTACAGTATTTAAATGTCAAATTTGAAACAATATCAATCCAGGGTTTCAGGCCAGTGTTCTGACTCCTAGCAATATTCACTATCAGACTGGTGCTAATTGGCCTTTTTATACATTCAGAATGTCCCTGTTTCTGTGCATAAATATGTGTGTGAGTGTGGGCATACTGAGGGATAGCTTCCTCCCTTTAGCTCTATTTGAGAGAGTCCAGACGGAAGATGGTTTCAATGATAGGAGGCTGCAACCCCTGTGGATTTATCACACATGAATACCAGATCTCTCTCACACTGTGCTCATGCAATACTAACTGCCCACTAGTGCCCAGGGGATGGTCAAGTTTGCAGCTCAGTTAACACATCTCAGCCACATAGCCTGCCTCATCTCGCCCACCAACTAAAAATATATTTGCTGTAAACTTAGAATGGAAGATGACTCCCACAAAGAAGCCACAGACGTTTAATACATGCAACATTAGAGCACTGGCACCTTTCTGGCATGTTTTTGTATTTAAAATAATGTAACAAAAATCTGTAGTTACTTGCTATGTTCTCGCTTTATTTGTGTAAATGGATGTGAAGTGGAAAAAGCTCTTTAGTCTAATTAGAATACTGCATTTGAATTAATTTGCACTGATATCATGAGCATGCTTGTATTAGTGTTTCAACATGCATTCTGGGTCTCTTCCTTTATACCATTAACACCCTTTCAAGTAAGTAGAGAAAAACACAAATTGCAAGTATGAAGGAAAGAGTGAAGGAAAGCGATTTATAGAAGGAACACAGTGAAGTGTGTCTGCTCTCAGCATGTGTGTGTGAGGTGTGTGTATGTGTGTGCCTCTGGCATTAGAGCTACCCGTGCTGAGTTCGTCTGGTGGTGGTTGATCTTTGTAACCACTCACACATGTTGGCACAGGATGGCACAGCAGTTCCCGCCTGCCAGCCCGCCACCCAGCCCACCAGTGCCAGGCTGACGCTCTGGGAGGCCCAGGGCTCCACTTTCCTCAGCGTGTCTCGTGACCACAGACAAATTGGCCCACAGCAGCTTTCCCAGGAATCTGCCTCATCAAAGAGAAAAGTCCACACGCCTGCCTACTCTAGACTGCCAATGCGAAATCCTTCCACATAACTGACTCAGACATACAGTATACAACACAAATTGAGTAGGACGCTTGTAGATACAAGGCTTTGAAGTGTCATGTTTTTCATGCCATACTTATTATTATATGGTTAAGTCTGTTTTTCATGAGTGGCTATAGCAATGTATAATAAAAGAGTAATGAGAGAGTGGTCAGAACAGTAATATATCAGATTATTATAAAAATTTGCAATCACAAGAAAGGCCAGATCAAAGGGTTTGGGCATATGTGTGTGCTGTTGCTACTTCTGGCTGTAAGCATTAATCTTAGGCTGACGAGTGATTGTTCTTTTGCATCGGAGCGCAGTAAAGGAGTTTCCAGTCAGTAATATGTTGATTTACTCACCGCCTCAACACATCAGTGCTACTCACTAGTCTACCACATTTGGGATGTATTTCTGTATGCTCTCTGTTTACATGGCTACTAATCCACAATGTGCGTCTATAACTCTGTGTCTCCTGGTTTATCCGCTGCTTCTTTTCCAGATCTGCAGTCTTCAGAAAGCCACTCCTCAGAGACACCCTTCACTGACGTTCTAAAGAGAAAAAAAGAAAAATGTATGGAAACAGATGACAGATATGCAGATCTCCTGGGCTGGACTGCAGGAGTGAGGAGAATGTGAACAGAGAGTTGTTTGGGAATGTTGTAATTCACACAGCAAATTATGAATGTTTTTTTCCCTCCTTCTCCACTCCTCTGTCTTCTTTTTTTCCTCTAAATTATAGTTCAGAGGTTTATAACAATAGGGAACACCAGTACCGGACCAGAACAATATGGCAGTGAGCAGGCGGGAATTTCTGGACCATACATCCTAAAAGCTCTTCTGGACCATGCATCTTAAAATACATACTTACTCACTATACCTCTCTTTCACACACACACACACACACACACACACACACACACACACACACACACACACACACACACACACACACACACAAATTCTGTCTTCAACTAAAGGTTATAACTCTTCATTTCCAACATCCGGCGGCACGGTGGTGTAGTGGTTAGCGCTGTTGCCTCACAGCAAGAAGGTCCTGGGTTCGAGCCCTGGGGCCAGCGAGGGCCTTTCTGTGTGGAGTTTGCATGTTCTCCCCGTGTCCGCGTGGGTTTCCTCCGGGTGCTCCGGTTTCCCCCACAGTCCAAAGACATGCAGGTTAGGTTAACTGGTGACTCTAAATTGACCGTAGGTGTGAATGTGAGTGTGAATGGTTGTCTGTGTCTATGTGTCAGCCCTGTGATGACCTGGCGACTTGTCCAGGGTGTACCCCGCCTTTCGCCCGTAGTCAGCTGGGATAGGCTCCAGCTTGCCTGCGACCCTGTAGAAGGATAAAGCGGCTAGAGATGATGAGATGAGATTTCCAACATCCCGCTAAGAAAAACCAAAGAAAATGCCTTCTCAACTCAGAATTCCTACTGGGGAACTTGGAGAAGTCTCCTCAACTCCAGGTTCAGCAAGTACAGTAACTTCAAATCAACATATATGTGCACAATATCAGCAGTAAACAAAGTCCCACTTTTTATCTTCAAATGAGTCATGCTGTATATGCAAGTATTTGTTTTATGTCAAATCAGCATACAGAGAAAGTATACAGTATTAAGTTGTTAAATCCATAACACCAACTATACAGATTGCTGTTTTGAGGAAGAAAATATACACCATTCATCACACATAGCTGGTTAGCTTGTTGCTAAGAAAAGACAAACATGGAGGTGTCTATGTTCCCCCCCACACACACACACTTTGTCACTTGAATGCAACAGATCGAAAATGACATCATTCCAAACTTCTCTTACAGCTATTGAGGTAAGCCGAATGCAGCAATAATGTAACTGTCTACGTAGTCATGACCACACGAGCACCTCACACATTTCAACAAGTGGACTGAAGTCTGGTCCTCGTTATTAGGTTAGGAAGAGCTCACGAGTACTACCACATTCAAAGCATTTGCACTGTAGTTGGGAACCCACAAGCACTTTTCAAAGAGCTTATAATGTGTGGAAATCCGAATTCCTATATACTTTCCCCCAGAGGAACACACACACATGCAGTCACAGTCTACAGATATGAGGAGACCATTTGCTAAAACAGCAGCACAGCTTTCAGGCGTAGCCTCCAGTGAGGAACGTGGCAGGAGCATCAGCTGTGGTAAAACAAACCTCAGCTCTCTTTTACCCACCATACACTTCCGTCACATGGGGGATGGGCTGTGTGTGTGTGCGTGTGTGTGTGTGTGTGTGTGTGTGTGTGTGTGTGTGTGTGTGTGTGTGTGTGTGTGTGTGTACGTATGTATTGGTGTCTGTCTGTCTTGCTGAGTCAGGAGAGAGAGAACGCTTAGAAAAGCCCCCAGCCATTCTGCTCCATTCCCTTTCTCTGCTGCTGGCAGACACTCACCCTGGGCAGGTAATCCATCAAAACCGCTATGACAGAAGACAGTGTGAGGTTGTGTGTGGGTGAAAGAGAATAAGTAAAAAGGAGAGAATGAGTGTGAGAACGAGAGATGGAAAGAAGGAGAATAATAAAATGTGAGCGACAGAGAAAGCAGGAGAATGTGTGTGTGGCTGTGTCAGAGATTAAGAAAGAATGTGTATGTACACATTCGTCTCAATTATTGATGGGCACAGTTAAACAGAAAACAGAATTGCATTACTAAATGTTTATTTTTGGAAACAAAATAGAAAAACAAAAAAAAATGCTAGGGCTGTGCTGGAAATCACATACTATCAGACAGAGTTGTATGTCAAAATAGTAGGCCACAATTTGTTTCAATTTATTACATTTGTTAGAACAGTAGTGTGTGGTTTTGGATATAAACTAGCTGTCTAGAATAACTTTTCTATCTGTCTATACAGCACAGCAATAATCAGTAGTAATCAAATTGTATTGTTTGATTACATTCCCATCAAAACCCTAGTCAGCTGCTTTATGTCACTTCATATAAAACCAAATGCAGAGTAAAACAAAAATAAATAAACCAGGCTTTGCAGTCCCTCCATTTTTGCTATTGTTATTTGTGTTGACGTTTAGCACTAGC